>NC_135538.1:153241336-153321336 GCF_045843805.1 Urocitellus parryii | reverse complement strand
CATATATATATATTTCTTTTCTTTTCTTTTCTTTTCTTTTTTTCTTTCCTTCCTTCCTTCCTTCCTTCCTTCCTTCCTTCCTTCCTTCCTTCCTTCCTTTCCTTTCCTTTCCTTTCCTTTCCTTTCTTTCTTTCTTTCTTTCGAGACAGGGTCTCACTAAATTGTGGAGGCTGGCTAATGAACTTGTGATCCTCCTGCTTCAGCCTCTAGAGCTAACAGGGGTGCACCACTGTGCCTAGGTCCTTCTTTTTTGACCACCAGACCTTCAATTTGGCTTTTTAAAATTTTTTTCTTAAATCTAGCTCTTCTCCCCGAGCCTCAGACCCATTTTCTTTTATTTCTTCTTTCACAGTTTCTCATGAGTTAATGCACCAACCTACAAGACCAACAGGTCTTTTGGCCGTCAGTTCCCAGTCCCTCTTCATTCCTTCACTAGTTTTATGTTGAGCACTTCACACCAAGTGCTTTGCCAGGTGCTACTCATTCAGTGGAGCAAGAAAATTATGGCCACTACTCTCAGAGACTTCTGGAGTAGTGAAGTGAAGTGAACAATTACAGTCCTTAGGGTGAGAGTGCCCTCTAGTTTAGTGGGAGCGGTGCTAGATCCCAAACACAAAGGTATTAGGTGTTTGCCTGGAGAGTCATTCACAAGAGAAGGTTCCAGAAGAAAGGTTCCAGTTCTACTTTCTTTACTTCTGAGTCCTCGGTGGACACTCAATACACGTCTGCAGAATGAATCCTATTCAAGCTCAGATCTGGAAGATGTGCATTAGGGAGTCAGATTGAGGGGAGGGCTAGCATGGAATCCGAGAGGAACTGAACACAGTTCTACCTAATTGACAACTTGCTTTTGGAGGGACATCCCTGGAGATGTCCCTGAAGGCAAAGTGTGTCTGTGCTAGTGGAGAATGCACATCTGAGTGTGTCCCTTTCCTTCTTTAATTCCTTTAAGGTATGGGGTCTATCACAGAGACTTGAAAATGACGGAGGACTTCAATCCAGCATGTCTGGCCTTTTCAGCTCCGCCGTCCAGGGAGTCTGGGACTCCTGGGACAAAGGCCTGCCTCCCTTCACCCCAGCCTCTGCCCTATCTGTTCCCAGCCCTGCCTCACCCTTCAGGTGAGGTACAGCCTCTGCCAAGACTTTTTTTAAAGTTTGAAATTTTACCATAAAAAATTCAAACCGGGCACTGGTGGCACATGCCTGTAATCCTTGTGGCTCTGGGGGTTGAGGCAGGAAGATCAGGAGTTCAAAGCCAGCCTCAGCAATTGAGCAGGCCCTAAGCAACTTAGTGAGAACATCTTAGTGAGAACATCTCAAAGCAAAACAAAAAGGGCTGGGGATGAGGCTGGGGATGTGGTTATGCCCCTGGGTTCAATTCCCAGTGTCCTCTCCCCGCAAAGATCAAACATATAAAGAAGTTGAGAATATAGAGACTCATCTGTACAACTCCCCCCAGATTCAGCAACTGATTTTGCCATACTAGTCTTTTCTTTTTTTTTTCTGCTGAAACACAAGAAATTAATTTGCAGACATTATGTTTCCCCTAACTACATAGACATGTTCTACCTAATGTGCATCTTATATAACCATAATATCAACTGAAAAAAATGAGCTATTCATCAAAAATATCTGATACCCAGTCCTTATAAATTTAATATTTATCTAACCAGGATCCAAAGTTCAGCCATTGTAATGCTGAAAGGAATGTCCCTGTTCGTTTAGGACAGTTCCCCAGCCTTTTGTTGTTGTTGTGTCAATTATGTTTTAGAAGGTACCACATTCTGATTTGCCGTGTATTTTCCTCACAGCATTTTTTCATTTATCTATTGTTCCCTTTAAGCTAGTAACCCAAATGGTTGATTCGGTCCCTTTGATTTGAGTGATTGGCTAAGATTGGACGTTTTTGTCTGGACATTGTCTTTACACCGAACCCACTTTGCATCAAGAGGCACTTGTCAGGATGTCCCACTGGTACAGAAGATAAAGGGGTGTCCCTGAGACAGTTAGGGACACCACAGTGGTACAAAGGTCGGGATGATGAGATGAACCCCTGGGTGCCCTAACGGCTGCCCTTTGTGGTGGGCACACTGCTTCTCCACCTTGGTGCTCTTGGTAATAGACCAGGTGTCAGACCCTGATCAAGCCACAAAAGCAGAAGGTTCTTACAAAAGGAAATCGTTACTAAGGAAAGGCCTCAATCAACCCTCTCGCTTCTAGCTTCACTCGTCAACTTAAAAGCACCCACATCCGAGGTTGCATAGCCAGGAAATACGTTATTAGTTTCACGCTACTTTTACTCAAGACCGCACATCTAACGTGTGGGTTATGAGGAAAATGGTTGCCTAGGTAACTTCTCAGGGCCTTGAAGTCTGCTTTTGCTGAAAACACTGACTCTTCACCTGGGCCTGCAGGGGTCTCAGGGTGATGGAACAGCATGGAGAGGTTTGACACTTCTTCCTCTCATGTCTGTCCTCTTGCTGCCCTAACTTTTCATTCTGCATGGAGATATGCTGCTTGCCTTTTAGATATGGTCTGTGTTTTCCTTCTACCCTATCATGTGCTTTTCCAGTATCCCAAGTTCAGGCCCAGGTGGAGCCTCAGAGCTCAACTTTAGTCTCCAGAACATTGAGAAAGTGAACTCCTGCTGTTTATGCCCTGGACTGGCCCAGGGGAGGAGCTCTGTGCTGTGAACCCCATTATCCCCTCACCTCCCCACTCCACTTTAGGGTTCAGCTTTCTCACCTGACAAATCATCTCACTCCATCAGCCTTCGGGGTTACAAATTCCCATTGGGGTTCCTTTCTATGCCAAACTTTTCATCCCATGTGGACATATTATTTAGATCTGCTGCAGTGGGACCTTCCCAGTGTACAAAGGCGATTTCTTGTGTGAACTCCACGGTTTTAAACACAGCAAGGCAGCAGTGGCTGCCTGGGTCTGTCATGTCCGGTTCTTCTCTGATCCCCTTCTTTGACTCTCATCTGAAGCTTCTAGTCTCTGGTGGCTTTTCTGACTACCTCCAAAAGATAAAGCACTCCATTATTAATTATTAATTGAAACTCCATATTCCTGCCTGTGGTAGTTTTTAGTTCAAACTTCACACTAATTTTGACCATTAAATTAAACTTCTTTCTCCAACTATACTTTATGATTTTTTAGAGTTTGAAAATTCCTTAATTTATAATAATAATTTATCTTACATTCATACTTGAGTTACAGAGAAGATTATTTTCCTTCAGCAAATTAGCAGATGCCAGGGTGTGGAGCGTGGCCTGATGGGTAAGGATCACATCAGGAGTGGTTGTTGTATTTTCTTAAAGTCAGTAATTAGATAGCTGATCTTTTCACTTGATTCATTCTTTCTTTCTTTTCCTTCCTTCCTTCCTTCCTTCCTTCCTTCCTTCCTTCCTTCCTTCCTTCCTTCCTTCCCCCTCCTCTATTTCTCTTTTTCTTTCTTTTTTTCTTCCTTCCTTCCTTTCTTTTTGTGCTGGGATTGAACTCAGGGCCTCATACATGCAGGCAGAAAGTTTCATCTTGTTTTTTCCTCCGCATCCCTTGCCTTTGCTTACCGCCCATCCCCATCTGTTCATCTTTGTCGTCTGTGATAGGACATAACAGGTCTGGGTCCTCCACCCAGCAGCCCTGGGAGCAGTGGCCTCTCTTCCCCTTAGCCGCCCTTGACCTCAGTTAGGATCTTTGTGGGTGTGGATTCTAGGTTTTAGCTGCCTCTCCAATGACTCCTTTGCATGCTCAAGTATGAGAACATTTATAGACCTGACCGGCCACATAGAGTCTCTCCAGATCTTCCTCTCAGAGCTTTCCTAAGTTAGCACTACAACCCGGATTGCAGCCTGTTGTAACAGGTAACGTGAAGCTGTCATGGGAAACTCTCCGAAGGACTTGGGGGAGCCAGCCAAGTCAGGAGGGAGGTCAGCAAGTTAACAAAAATAACTTAAAATATGGGGTAATGGTACAATTAGAAGACTCATCATCAGCAACCTCTAGAGAAACAAAACAAAAATAGCAACAACAACAAAAAACAGGCAAAGAATAGCTACAATTTTTAAACAAACACTAAGATGACTTGCCAATTGCAAAGGTAAAAAGAAAGAACCCTGGAATGTTCTGAAGTCAGATCTTTGGCTTGGAAAAAAATAACAATGAGACTGAGGCGCAGACTGTCTTCCACTGGAGACACAGGCAAGTCTTCCACTGGAGCTCAACAGAGGGAGATGGCCCTGTCCAAGGGACCAGCTCCTCCAACAAAGGGAGACACAAGATTGTTGATTTTTTTCTTTTTCTGGGATGGGCTAAAGTCCATAATTTTCCCACTGGCCAGGGGCAGATTCCAAAAGATGTTTCTACTTGCTCTAGATTTTAACCACCAAGTCATATTGGGGTCAATTTGGGTGGGTGGTGGTGGTGTGTGAGTTACTCTTGCCTGTTCCTGGCTTTACCCCAAAGGCGTCCATTTCTTTGAGTGGCCCCATGCTCCCTTGAATCTGTATTTAATTTCCCAGAGAGAGACAGCGGGGGTGAGGGATACTGCAGCAGGCCGGTTTTGTCCTGGGCAGAGCTGGCAGATCTTTGGAAGGAGTCTGGGGGGGAGTTTATTCCTGAGGCGCCTAGGCGTGTGGACAGAAGTCTTCACGTGGGGCTCCCGGTGATACCGCTGGTTATCGCTGATGAGCCCTGATTTCCCACACGTTGAAGTTTGAACATTAGAGAAGCACACGGAGGCAAGCAGAAAGCAGGGTTTATTTAAAAGGGGTAACATAGACTCCTCCTGGGAGGCAGAAGGGGCCACGGCTGGTGTCCGGGTATCCCAAGAAGGAGGAGTTCTGCCCTTTTTATGTGTCCTGGGCTTCCTCCTCTTTTTCTTCCTGACCTTTCTCCTTCCTGCCTAAGTGACTAGGCCCAGGAAGGCTCGGTGGGATGGCCGAAAGGTCGGGAACAGGTGGGCTGAGGGGGAAGGGCAGGGAGAGTAACCCAGGACTCCTGAACAACCTTCTGGCTCGCCGTCGGGAGGGGCCACTCCTGGGTCCGGTGGCCTAGCCACAGGTGGGAGCCGGGCAGCTGTGTGGTAAGGGTGGAGGAAGGGCTCTGAAGGAGTCAGCGTTTTAACCCCTCTGGGCACTTTCTCCAGCTTGCCCGGACTCACTCAGAACTGGCCTCCTGGGTCTGGCCTGCCTCGACTTCCCGCTCTGTACCGACTGCCCGTCCGATTCCGGCTTCCCCAGGGGAGGGGGTGGCGGATGTCCGTGGGCGGACGTGGGGAAAGGGGTTGGCTCACACTGCAGCCATGTCACCATTGGACCCACCCGGGAGCTGTCGTCCAGGGTCACCTAAGAGCCAGGGGGAAGAGCCGGCGAGTCCAGAGGCTTATTGGGGAGGAGGAGCAGAGATCTGTCCGGCTTCCCCAGGTTTCAAAAGGAAGGGTCTTCGGCCGCCGCAGCGAGGTCCAATCTCTCCCATCGGGAGGCCCCCGGTTCCGTAGGTCCGGCCTGCGGCACCGCGGGGACCCCGCCGACCCCTGGACCTGCGACCCGCGGGTGGGAAGGCGCGCAGCGAGCGTCCGCTGTCCTCGGGGAGTTGCAGCGACCTGAGCGGCTGGGCGCGCGGCGGAGACCGCGGCCGGAGGAGGCCCTGGAGCGAGGCCGGCAGCCCGGGGAGGACGGGCCGGCGCGGTCCGCCCAGCCGCCCCTCGAGCCCGAGTCGCTGCGGACCTGAACGGAGGCCGCGCACGGTTCTTCTCGGGACCGGAAAGTCTCGCGGGCGGGAACCGCCGGCCTCCGCGCGCAGCGTCTGTCCCGAGGTCGCTCTGCAGCCGCTGCAGCCTGTCCCCCAGGAACCCGGGAAGCGCGGACGGCGCGGGGACCGTCTGCAGGGCCGCTGGGGAGGAGTCCGCGGCCGGGAGGGTCATCTAGGATCCTCAATTGAGATTAAAAAGGTGCCTCACGGCGACCTCGTGGCGCAACGGTAGCGCGTCTGACTCCAGATCAGAAGGTTGCGTGTTCAAATCACGTCGGGGTCAGCCGCCTTCCGTTTTGCCATCTCTGAGGAGGGACCTTTAGGGGTCTCCCGGGTCCCTCCCAGGGCCCGTTCCCTCCTCGCAGACCCTCGACAGGCAGCTCCCCTGGGCTTCCCCGATGCCGCTCTGCACGCGCTGCGCGGCTCCCTCCACGCCCGCAGGCCCTGGGCCTGGCCGGGATGGCCCTCACCTCCCGCAGACAGTCTCAAAATATTAGTTTGTTTTAAAATGCAAATTTTGATATTAAATCCAACCGTGCCTCATGGCCCTGTGTTACACTAACCTTTCTTTCTTCAGGTCCTCAAGTGCCTTTCAGGCTCCTCTCACCACTGGGCCTTTGCTCCTGCCATTTCCTCTTCCTCCTTGGCACCAGGATTCAGACACTCATCTTTCAGTGTTCATGGAAAATAAGATGTCATTTCTTCCAAGGCAGCCTTTTTTGGGTCTCTGGGCAAGGGCTCCCATTTGTGTGCTGCCTGAACGTGGCTGTCCACTCTCAATCACATTTCCCCACATTGTCTACACATGGAAAGGCACTGACTCTTCCCACTCTGCATTAGGACTGCATACTCAGGACTGGACAAGTCTGTGTATTTTATTGCTACCTCCAGAGCCTAGCAAAGTGTCTGGTACACAGAAGGCACTCACTAGTTGTGGAGAAGGGAGAAGGCAGACTTTACTGTGGCCTTGCCAAACACCTTCAAGATAGCAGAGGTGGTGGTGCAGAGCTGGGGGTGTAGCCCAGGGGCAGAGCACTTCCCTAGCTTGTGTGGTGCTCTGGGTTTAAGCCCAAGCACCGAAAGAAGGAGAACAGAATGGCTGCTGGTGCAGGGGTGGCATGCCAGGCTCAGGGGACAAATGGAACCATCTGCTGTCCACCTCCCCTTCTCTTTTTTTCCTTTTCCTGAAAATGGACCTGTGCAATGAAAGCCCAAGCTAGTTTTCTTACTAAGAATGCACTCAATTACACTCCCTTTATGTTACCAGGATCAATTTATCTGTGACATTCGTTGGCCCTGTCTTTTGCCTTATTAAATGTGGGAATTTTTTTTTTATCCCCAAATGGGAAAATAGGATAATTGTCATAAAAAAAAATCAAGCCTGTATTTTTTACTTTATTATATTCCTAAAAGATCTGAAGTTAGAGTTCTCTGCTAAAATTGTACAATGATTATTTTCTGTATCTTTCTCTAAGCTTTACCATCTCAGATTGTATTGGTTTTCTAGGGCTGCCAAAACTTGTGTCCAGTGTCCTGATCTCCTCATCAGTTACTGAGATAGGGCACGCCCATAGCCCTGATTTTACCTTATCTCCTCTGTAAAGACCTTATCTCCAAATACTGTTGCTGAAAGTTGGGACATTTGACTTGGAGAGTGGGGAATTCAGTCCCGCTCAACAGTTAGGTTGGGTTTTGCTCTGGGTTAAGGTGAGGCAGTACTGTCCAGTGACAGTTACACATTAAGGGTGGTGCTAGTATTTCTCTAGATTTTAGGTAACTCCTCCATTTTCCAGAAAAGCTGAAGGTTACCATAAATAATTTATTCAAGGTTGTATTCTAAAAAAGGAACAGACCAACAGGGAACTTAACTTTTTCTGACACCAGATCATGTGAATTTAGCAGCAGTGGATTAAAAGGAGAAATACTATTAAAATCATCACTTTCACCCAAATACAAATGAACTTGTGTTATATTTAATTCAATAATTAATGATTAACCCATAAAGTTCCAAGTTGTCAATTCTGTGAATAATTCAATGACATAGATGCATTATAATATATTGGAAATCATAATAAAAATCTGCAGCTTATATGCCCTTTGTTATCAAAAATACAGATAATTCTACAAATGAGACACAGGAACAACATATACAAACTGTCCTATAACAGAACATTGTGAAATTTACAAAGAAGTGACCTTCATGACTTGTTCAATTATTTTTTGGTGGAAAGGAGCAAAACACTTCAATAGAGGTCTACATTTTTGACAATATGTGCTTTTGGTTTCCCACAACTTGGGTGGTTCTCACATCCTTCTCTTGCCATTTAAAAATAATGTAGCTCTGCATGTCAAATATGGTATCATCTTGGACAATAGTAGGTCTGAGAATATTATGCTTTCTCCCTCGTGGTGGATTTCTCATTGCATTGTTGACTGCATATGCACATGTGTCTTTTGAAGTTCAACAAATGCACATGAGCTTTCTTGTGTTGTGGGGCAGGAATCTTCAGAAAACACACCATGCCCCAGTTTTGTCCAAATTGAAGAGCCTTTATTTAGCTGGCCAGCCGGTGACTGTTCCCTAAAGGACCTACAACTGTCTCTGCAAGGAACAGCCCCAGGCCTGAGCATTTTAGGATATTTAAAGGCAAAAACTACATCTGGGTTGACATAGCTGCAAGCAAGCAGGTTCAGAAGCTGGATTGAGCAGTTAGGGAGACAACGCAATGGGTACGTTGGTATTTCCCACCGGACTTTCAAGGTTGGCATAGCAGCAAGCAAGCAGAAGGGAAGTAAGTCAAAATGACCCTAGTTGAGTACAAGTTAGAGAATGGTTACTTATGTCTAGACAACCAATCTCTGACAAGGTATATCACCCAAGAAAAATGGAAACTAAAGAGAATAACTTGACGTTGTATAAGAACCACTATTTGTGTTGCCAAGTATACTATGCTAGGTAACTATTAGTGGGTACAGAGGCGGGGCTTTCCCCTGGGAGGAGCATTTCTTACATGATATGGAGGGAGTATTAGGGTAAAATGGAGTCTGTTTGGTCATTGCCCATATAGCCTGGTCAATAACACTCATTTTTGTTCACAAATTTGTGAATGATCCATGCATGACAATATACATGTCAATTATTTGCATGAATGAAGGCCAATACCTCTATTTTGCCTAACAGAAGTAGAATGTTTGGAAACCATCCGATGTTCATACACACCACCACGGAAACTATTGCAGGTCCCACTGTGTTTGCTCGTGGGCACAGTGTTGATCTTTGTCCAGTGGTTCCACTGCCTCATGGTCCATTCCAACAGTGACACATTCTTCAACCATTTTACAATGAGAATTTCATTAATTGAATCAAATCCCACAACCCTCTTGCTTGTTTTTTTCATCAGTGTTGTCGGTTTCAAAGGACACTGGGTGAGGCTGTTTTCCCTGTGGTTCCTGTAGCTTGGAATCCAATATTTCAGAGGTGTATCGAGTCATCAGCAGTGAATAGATTGTCAAAAACCAAACCAAAACAACAACAACAACAAACAAACAAAACAGAGTGTGATTGTGGATTCTCTACCACATCAAGCATTTGTAGAGCTACCTCACGCTCCAGGAAGAAAAAGAAAATGGATCTTGGGTAAGTGACTAACAATATCCATCTCTGCATCCATTGTGGTTTTGGTTTATCCTTATTACACCACTAGGCATGAAATGCGGCTTGCTCACATATCTGGCTTGTTAGAAGACTGTTTTTCAAAGGCAGTACACTAGCCAGGGCCTTGGCAGCAAAAGAACAGCATACAAAGGGGTTTACAGAAGAAGGTATACAGAATTGGTGTTTAAAGGGAGTGCAAAGAAGTTATTTATGAAGACGTAGACTGGATTGTGGGACCTCACCAGATATGGAGAAGAGCTACAGGTTGCTATCACAGGTGGCAATTATTAGCCCCTTGTGGCTGGCAAAAGCAGCTAGCACTGAGGCAGGGACTCCACCAACCTGCAGCCTGTGACACCCTGAGTCTCATCTCCTTTCTGGCGGTGCCTTCCACTGAGCAGATTCAGCAGGAAATGGAAGGGTTGGGAAAACAGGTCTGCTGAGTGTCCACAGAGGTCAGCATCTTAGGACTCAAAGCAGGAATTGGCAGGATGGATGGAGATGAATTTCCATGTGCAGAGAGGGCGGGTGTTTGTCATTTATGTAGGCGGGAACATCCACGTAGTACCCACTGCCTGTCACTATGCAGCAGGCCCTGTCCCTGTGTCCTGTTTATAGGATAGCTATTCTCTGCCATTGATAATTCGAAATGCTATTCATTTCTCCAAATATAATGACAACCTAGTTCTAGAAAACACTTTCATGAATGCATTTCTTATATCAGTTATATATGTGAATATTTAATTCAGTTGAACATTAAGTATAAGTGCTTTCACAGCAAAGTCTATATCCCTTGTCAAAGACTTTAAAAGTATTTTTAGGTGCTCTAATCATTCACCTGTTGCTTTTCTCAAAAGAATAGCCTCTAAACACATAAAGATTATTTCAAAGTTTTGATACTGTGTGCTTAAGTTTTTACAGGTGTTTTACATCTGGGATAATGGGAGAAAATGAATTATTTATAGGCTATTGTCACCAATTCAAAGGAGAACTAACAAAATGTCTGGGCAACAGGAATGTAGAGCAAATGTGTACATAGAAACAAGACTGGCTCTTTCCCACAAGATGACAATAACTTGCATTCGATTCACAGTTCATTTGCATTTCTATGGAAAAACAGTTTGCATAAGTAAACATTTTCTTCAATTTAGAGTTGAAAAAAAGCTCAGGACAATGACAGGTATAGATTCCCGGAAAATGAAATTACCTAAAAAATGTACATGGGACTACACACACAGTCAGTCATTTTTCAGGTCCATTTCAAAATCTTTCATAATTTTTCCTATATCAAAGAAAGAACCTACAGAATGGGAGAAAATCTTTACTAGCTACTCTTTTGACAGAGGATTAATATCCTGAGTCTATAAAGAACTAAAGAAAACTTGACTCTTAAATATATTAATCCAATTAATAAATGAACAAATCAAGTAGATAGACACTTCTCAAAAGAAGAAGTAAAAATGGCCAACAAATATAGGAAAAAATGTTCAACAACATCAACAATTAGGGAAATGCAAAAACTACAAAACTACCCTGAGATTTCACCTCACTCCACTTGGAATGGCAATATCAAGAATAAAAATAGTGATAAATGTTGGTGAGAATGTGGGGAAAAGGTACTCTCATAAATTGCTGGTGGGACTGCAAATTAAAATTAGTGGGACCATTCTGGAAGGCAGCATGGCGATTCCTCAAAAATGGAACTAAAGCCAGAATTAAAAGAGGCAGTCAGTGTAGATAGGTAAATCGAGTCAGAGTGGATCAAGGAGGCCAATTCGGGTCTGGGAATCGGAGAGAGATTGAAATGCTAACTAACGCCTTCAGAGCCCTTCCTCCACCCTAATCAGGATAACCTGGCCAGGCTTCAACCTGTTGCTAAGGTAACGGGTCCCAGGGATGGTCCCCACAGGGAGTTGTTAATTAGGCCCCTTTCCTGCTTGGCCTCTCCAGCCATTCTGCTTCTCACCTTTTGGCCATCCCAGGGAGCATCTCCTGGGCCTGGTCACGTACATAGAAAGGAGAGAGATAAGGGGAGGAGCGCAGGAGAACAGGAAGACCAGGAGGTATAAAAAGGAGGAACTCCTCATTTCCTGGGATACCAGGACAAGTCTCCATAAACCCTGTTTTATGTGCATGCCTAGGCTCTTCTCTAAGGTTATACTTCCACCCGTGAGGGAGCAAGCTTGTCACCGGTACCCGGAGAGTCAGAACCACCGTATGTCCCCGCTACTTCCACTCCTTGATATTTATCCAAATGCACATGAATACTTGTAGCAGCGTAACTCACAATAGCCAAATTGCCCAGATGCCTATCAATGGCAGAATGGACCAAGAAAATGTGGTGTATATGATACCACTGTTGACCGTGATGGGTCCTTGCTTCCCCGAAGGCTGAAGTACAGCACCAGAGAAGCAGGCAATGAGGCAGGTGTAGGTGGAAAGTGGAGGCTTTATTAAGGACCCCAGAAAGGACTCCTCCCCAGAGGAAGAAGGGGACCCAGGAGGCGGAATCCGTGGAAGGGGAGGTCTTCCCTTTTCTATAGCTAAGGTCTTCTTTCAGCTCTCCCACCCTCCTGACCTTTGTCTCCCTCTATCCTGCAGAGAGAGAGCGCAGGTGGGAAGGCCCAACAGGTGGGAGATGGGGGGCTGGAGGAGTAATCTGGGCAGGGAGGGCCTGGGGCGGTTTAGCACCTCCCTGTTTGTTGGGAGCTGTTTCCTTCACAGTTCCTTAGGATGGGTTCTGGGCCTTGGGGACAGTAACATTTCAGTTTCCCCCAGTGCTGCTCTGCTTTCCCGGCCTCCATTCTCTATAACGGCCTCCATTTCATTTATCTTGCTGGATGTTAGACTTGATTTAACTACCTATCTGTGAATCTGGCTTTATATATGTACACAATGGAGTTTTACTCAGCCATAAAGAAGAAAGAAATGATGGCATTTGTCGGTGTGCTCGGTAAAATAAGCCAGACTCAGAAAGTCAAGGATTTAACGTTTTCTCTCCTTGGGGAAGTTAGAGCAAAATAAGGGGAAAAGAGTGGTGGAGGTGAGGGATTGGATTTCACAAAAATATAGGGAAGATCAGTGGAGAAGGAGAAGGAGGAGGGGAGGGAAGGGAGGAAAATGGAGGAAATATGAAATAAATCTAACAAATCATGTTATGGACATATGTGAAGGTTCCAGAGGGAATTTCACTTTAATGTATATGCAGAAAGTATCAATCAAAAATAAATAAGTCAGGGAGTAAAAGGCAGATCAGAAGAGTAGAGGAAGGAGAATACCAGGTGCCGCAGTCCTGCTGCAGCAGAATAACTGGGGGGTGTGCACGTTGATACAGCAGGAATGGGAGCCCTTTATTGTAGGGCAACAGAGCTATTTATACATTTTGCACAGCTTATCTTAATTAGCATAAACTAGATACATCCATCAACCAATAAGGAATCTCCACACTTAATGGCTCACTTTTGTTACTTCTCAAACCACTCCCTCTGACATTTTGCCAGGCACCATCCAGACTTGTTTACGAACTCTAACATTTCTCTGGCAAAATACCAGGTGTTATTTTTGACTTATTTACAGACCTTAACAACCAGGAGGGAGGAGGGGAGGAATACCGCATGGGGTGAGACCCATGCTGAAATCAATTCCAAGCATGTATGATTTTGTTAGAATGAACCAACTACTATGTGTAACTATGGTGCTCAATAATAAAAAAACTTTAAAAAAGAAACTACCCTGAGATTTCATCTTACTCCCGTCAGAATGGCAGCTATCAAAAATATGAACAATAATAAATGCTGGAGAGGATGTTGAGAAAAAGGAGCACTTTGACACTGCTGGTGGGACTGTCAACTGGCACAACCACTTTGGAAGTCAGTGTGGAGGTTCCTCAAAAGACTAGGCATGGAACCACCAGCTTTATCACCGCTGGGTGTTTACCCCAAGGAATTAAAGTCATCATATTACAGCGATACATGCATATCCACGTTTATAGCAGCACAGTTCACAACAGCCCTTCTGCGGAACCAGCCTAGGTGTAGATAAATAGATCAAGAAAATGTGGCACCATATACACAACAGAGTTTCATATTATTATTATTATTATTAGTGGTGCTGGGGACTGAACCCAGGGCCTTATACATGCATAGACTAGCACCAACTGAGCTTTATCCCCAGCCCCACAATGGAGTTTTTTTCAGCCATAAAGAAAATTGAAATTATGTTATTTGCAGGAAAATAGATGGAATTAGAGACCATATGTTAAGTGAAATAAGCCAAACTCAGGTCCAGGGTCATGGGTTTTCTCTCATATGTAGAAGCAAGAGAGGCAAAAGCAGAAAGGTGTGTGTATGTATGTGGGGAGAATTCTCAAAAAAATTGAAGGGAGATCAGTGGAGGAAGGAGACTGGAGGAAGGAGAAGGGAAGGGAAGGGAAAACACTGAGGAGTGGCATTGGACAAATTATATTGTTATATTGTGTCACAATAAAACATGTCACAACAAATTCCACCATTAGGTACAACTATCATTTGTTGGGAGCCAGCGACCGCACCCTGAATATAGCTCTGGTCTCTGCTTCCGCTTCGTTAGCGGTTAGAGTTGTTAGAGGTAAACAACTCCTTGTAAGGCTGTGGGCTGGGCTCTGGCCTGCTTCCGCTGCGCTGCACCTATTAGACTTTCACGAGTGGCGCTAGTTCATTGGCGGGGCTGGGTACTTAAGCTAGGGCAGACCGACCGCTCGATCTCTTGTTCCTGTTTTCTCATCATGATTCAAAGGTCCTGAGTAAACTGCTGAAAGAAGAATCCTGTGTCGTGTTTCCCTTGCCGGCGAGGGGTCGCGATAATCATTCAGCAATAAAAATTTTGGGAAAAAAGATAAACAATATAATTATTGTTTGTCAATATTAGATTTTTGCAACATGATACAGATTGACTTATAGGAATCGCTTTAAAAAAATAAATTCAGTCAATTCATCAACCTTTATCATAACTTGGGTGAAATATCCATCAGGATGACCTACTTTCTTTTCCTCTGATGACGTATTAGACACTTTAAAAATGTCAAGGATCCAAGTGACTGCAGTAAGGGAAGAGACCTTGGCACACACCTGAGAACACCTCCATTTCTTTTCTTATTTTGTGATACTGGAGATCAAGCCCAGGGCCTCATGCATGTCAGACAAATGGTGTACCACCCAGCTACTCTTCAGCCACCAACACAAGTCCAAATGATAGACTTCAAGAGAGGGAGCCCAATTTCCCTCCCCAGAGAATAGAACAACAAAGTTACAGGAAATTTTGTGAGGCCGCAGCATCCTGGCTGCCTGTCTTGGATCACTGGATTTGCTGCAAGTCAGCAGCCTGTTCAGAACTTGTTGGAGGACCATTTAGAGAACACTGAGGCTTCTGTCCAGCCACCAAGGGACTGCGCTTAAAGAGAAATTCTGCACACCTAGGTGGGACTCCAGGTGTTCTCCATTAACGACATCTCTTTTCAACCTTGGGAGAGACCTCTACCCAGGTAGGCCACTCCTGAATTCCAACCCACAGGAGCTGTGAGATGGTACATGTTTGTCTGGTTTTAAGACACTAAGTATCAGGACAATTCTTTATGTAGCCACAGACAACAAATACGACATTTTACTTCAAATTCCTCTCTTGGCTGAGTCTACAATCCCAAAATATATCATGATCCTTTCCCAATCATACCCCAATTCCTACTTTGATTCGTCGACGTCTAGATTTCAGAAAGCTCTGTAAAAAGCTCACCCCCCCCCCGCCCCGTTAAGATTCTTGAGTTAATCTTCTCCTTGCCCAATAATCTCGACTGTTCTTTCTGTAGGACTTTTGGTCATATTTTGGAGCCTGTATTCGATAAATAGTAATAACATCTGGAGAAGTAGAGTGAACCTCGTAAAGATCATTTTTCTTATATCATCCTCTTAGTTCTGGAGCAGCGTGCATCATGCCATCGAGTGAAGACGACCAGCAGGAGTGTCTCTTAGGTGCATCACAGTGATGATGTCTTAGAAATAAGGGAAGACACCTGACTTGCACTGTTTAATTAGAAGCCACACGAAGTCACCACCTGCAGCTGATATCATCGGGTCCCTCGTGCTGTTTTCCAGACAATGCCAAGCCACCTTCCCCGCGGGCTCCTGACCAGCGCAGGGCAGCTTCGCCCGTGGGGGAAGGAGCAGCAGCCAGTCCGCCCGCCTGACCGTGCCTCTCGCCCTGTCCACTCCCCTGTCCCTGGGGTTCAGAGAACAGAGTTCATGGCCCAGGTTCCAGGGAAACAGGGGCAGCCGTTCAAGGCTCCCAGTGCTGCTCGCCCTGAGCCGTCCCGGGGTCGCCCGGCCGAGTTCACCGCCAGCTTCACGGGTTTCCTGAGGCTGGAATTCCGCTCTTTCTGGAGCTGGATTCAGGAAAACCGCGCCTCTCCACATCATACTAACAGAGAGAGGCGTCTCCAGGCGGGCATTGGTGGTTCAGTGGTAGAATTCTCGCCTGCCACGCGGGAGGCCCGGGTTCGATTCCCGGCCAATGCACGGCGTCTCTTTTCTATCCGGTCAAACAGCCTCTTTCCCATGCTGACTGACGGGAGCGTCCCCAAGACTTGTAGATGTATTTTTTTAAGTCTCGGCGATGGGCCTGCGTTTGGTTATCCGAAACCCCTAAGTAGTCTCTGTTTTGTTCCCTGACGCCACCTCTGCCCGCGTATCCCGGTCCCAGCGGTCTCCGCAGTTCCGGGTGCAACAAGCCCCAGAGACCTAGAGATGCCCGACACCACCCACTTAGAGCGTAATGGGATACCCGCCTAGCATCCAGAAGAGCGAGCAGAGTGGCGCAGCGGAAGCGTGCTGGGCCCATAACCCAGAGGTCGATGGATCGAAACCATCCTCTGCTAGGCGGGTAACCTTTTAACCAGAGCCCAGCTATTCGATCACATGAGGTTATCGAACAACTCTCAGAATTTTGGGGACCAGAAATGAGGGGTAAGAACTGCAGAGTCTTCAACCGTGTCTGCCTTCCTGGACACGAGTGCCCACCTCTGGTTTGGCCTGGCACTTCCAAGGTCGTGGGAACGTCCTGCGTCAGCGTGCCAGTTTGTTATTACTCCTCGGAGCACTGTCGCAGTCTTCGGAATGTCATTCTTACCTCCACCACAAGCACATCCATCACCAACATCAACCTAAACCCTGGCGGGATGTAGAAATATAATACTCCTCATGGGAATATTGTGAGCACTAACTCCGTCGTGTAGTCGTGGCCGAGTGGTTAAGGCGATGGACTTGAAATCCATTGGGGTCTCCCCGCGCAGGTTCGAATCCTGCCGACTACGCAGAGAGGTTTTCTTTGCAGGTGCGGTGCCCGCAATGAACGCTCGTGCAAACATGCGAACTCCCGTGCGCGTGTGCTTCCTCCTTACTGTTTTCTCCACGCTCCTTCCTTCTTCCTGGGTTGCCGTCTGATGCGAAGCCAGCTCCTGCCGGACTTCTGAACTCGGCGTGGGGTCTTCCAAAGCCTCGCGGGCTTGGCTTTCCTGCCTTGCAGGTCTCCAGGAGCTCGGCCGTGTCCTGCGCGGTTCTGCTTTTGAGGGCCTGTGATGTTTGGGGATTCCTGCCCCCTGCCCCTGCCCCTCCGCCCTCCTCATCCTGTGCCCTCCCACTCTCGGGGGCCAGAGTCGCAGAGCAAAGACCAGATAGGGAAGTAGATTTTCGCTGTCTTTTGTTTAAAAAAAAAACTATTTTTTTCTTGCAATCTAAAACTCTCTTATTTTTCCCAACACATTCACATAATCATTGATGCAACATGAATGAGAGTGGAATAAATAAAATCGAACCATTGGAAAATGCAGATAAGGAAAGGAAGTCAAAATAACCAGACAGGGGAACACTGGGTCTCCTCCGCGGATCACGGTGAGTCCCAGACCTCCTGTATGTCTCCTGCGCCCAGGCGTCTGAGGAGATCACTCCGCGCGGTCACTTTCCTCTGTGAACTCCCAGCCAACGAATTTTCATTGCCCAGGTAACGAGTTGGAGTGCACAGTTCTGACTTTGCAAGGAGCAGCTGTCCTGAAGACTCTCCGCGGGCGAGGCCCGGGCCTGGGTGCAGCTTCTTCGGAGTCTGGAAACGCAGAGGACCCAGCCAACGCACCGCTGCGTGCTGTCAAAAGTTTACCTGGGAGGGCGGTTTTCGCCGGCCCCATGGTGTAATGGTTAGCACTCTGGACTTTGAATCCAGCGATCCGAGTTCAAATCTCGGTGGGACCTGAGTAACTTTTAGCGCCCTTTCTCCTGTAGGTGAGCCCCCCACCCTCAGTCATCAGGTAATCCTTGAGCTGTAGTGCCCTTCCTTTCCCCGAGCGATCCCGCAGCTGCTTTCGTCCTTCTTGTTTTGTGGGATGTGGGAGTCCCCCGGGTCTCGGTGACTCTTGTGACGACTGCTCTCAGCGGGTTCTAGTTCAAAGGACTTGTATCTCGAACTTGGCCCTTTGAAGTCGGTAGCGCCCGGGAGCTTCCCCGAGTGTGCGCCACCTGGGGCGTAGCTGACAACCTGTGGACTAAGTGGGTCAAGGTCAGGACTCCCAGGAATGAGCAGGACCACAAGCGTTTCGACTCTTTTGTCCAGATATCCCAGGAGGCCTTCGCGGCTGTTGGCCCCATGGTGTAATGGTTAGCACTCTGGACTTTGAATCCAGCGATCCGAGTTCAAATCTCGGTGGGACCTGCTGTGGTTTTGATGACCTGGCCTTCACGATCTGCAGACTCCGCTCTACCCAGTCATGTTCTCCCCAGCCTTAGCCTCTCCAGGCGGTTCTGGTGCGACTCCGCACTTTCGTTTTGGTCTATGCAAATTATTTCTCCGGCCTGGGTTCTTCATGGTTCAGGGGACAGAGGCATCTCCGACCCATCTTTTCTTCTCTGGATCCCCCTCCACATGTATTTTCGGGTGCAAGGATAAACATGAGAATGGCAGTAGTAAGCTGCAATGGTTTGAGGGCTGGCTGCTTGACTCTGAGTCCAGGAAGTTGAATCCCATCTCCTGGGGCCTCGGAAACATCCTGGAGGTCTCCCCTGTGATTCTCTAAGGTCTTGCCCACTGCCTGGCTCACACCCCTGGCTCTAAGCACTGCCAGTTACTTGCCCCAAACCACCTGGATTCTCTGGCCTGGTGGGAACTCTCCTACTGCTTCTCGATTTCCAGCCCAGTCCCACTTTCACTTGAGGTCCCCTTTTGTTCTTCAGATTTGGTAAGTTCCACTCTCCCCGGATAAGTAAGTGTTTGTTTTACAATCTCCAATTTTAGTTTCTTCCTTTCCTGGAGCCTCCTGGTCTCTAAGAACTAACACTGCTCTGAAAATCCTTAATAGCAGTACAGCAGGCATGTCTTAATGTCTCTCCTGACTGTACTCAGGGAGGCTCCTTTCATGTGTGGCCCCCACTATCTGGAAGATTAACTGTTCTGTTAAAAGTACTAACAATGAGATAAAATTCCTCATTTCAATGGCTAGCACCTGGATTTCAAGTCTCAATGGACCTGCATCAGTTCTGGAGACCTTGTCCTTAAGTTTGCCCAAACCAGGAGTACCCCTGGCATGTACAGACAGCCCCTGGGACTGGCACCTCCTCTCCTTGAGCAACACCCAGCTCCTCACTTTTTCCTCTGGCTTCTGAAAGTTGCCAGTCTCTGTCTCCTATAACCTCTCCTTCTGATGCCTGTTTGCTTTGTTGGTGGCTTTAGTCCATCAAATTGTTAATTATGTGCTAGGATGACCAAGTGTCCCAAGTGTCCACCTGTGACTCTTTTCTTCTCTAGAGCTTTGTAGGTTAACTGTGGACACAGATGTGAAAATGACAGAAGGAAATCCCAGCCATCCTAGTCATCTGAGAGCTTCCGTGGTCTCCACACACAACACTTCCTATCAATTCTCCCTAAATCGAATCTGTGCCAGACATATTTTAAAGATCTACAGAGCAGCTGCAAGAATATAGGCATTTTACTTTGAAGTTTTATCACACAGAGATCCCAACATGTAACATTTAACATTTTAGACTCCAAATACAGTAATCCCCAGTTTCCTCTCTTGACTCTGCACACTTCAGAACATTTTCTGGTGCTCTCAATGACAGCGGAGGAGCCCCAGGAATTACTCTGGCCTCTAAAAATTGTTCTAGGAAAAGCCCTGGAAACGCCCTCCTGCTTATTTCGTTTCAGCCATGGAGGAGGACCTGTCAGGAGCCATTATTCAGCTACCACAGCTTCTGTTGGTCCCAGCGTGACCACTAGGTCCAATCTAAAGCACATGAATAGCAAGTGAACTGGGTCTACTTCAGGTCTCCCAGAGTCTGTGGTTGGTCCTGATGTTGGCTGGACTGTAACCATCCCAGGCTCAGCCAGGGAAGGAGGCACTTTCTGACTCATGTGTTCACGGGCATGATTTCGTCCTTAACCCTTACTGAGTTGGGAACTTTAGTTACTTGCTGGCCATTGACTTCTGCTCATCGTTAGTTCCTTGCTACAGGGGCCTTATCAGCATGGCAGGGTACTTCATCAAAGAACAAAAAAATGGAAAAGGCAGTAGTTCAAATCTGTAGGTTGGATGGGAGTCATGGTCTTTCCTAACCTAACCTTTCAGGTGACATCACATTTTCAGCATTCACCAGGCCCAGCCCACACTAAAAGGAGGGGAGTGCACAGGAAGTGTGGCCACTACACTGGGCTTTAAACACGCTACAGAGCCCGACGCAGAATAAGCCCCGACTGACCTGACACTTGGCAGGCATGTCCTTCTACTTAGGCAAGCAGTGATGCACTGAATCTGATTGCTAGAACTCCTACTGGAAAGGATCTCTTTGCCTCAGTTTTTTTTTTTTTTTTTTTTTAAGTTTTCTTTATAATTCAGTGTTGAAGAGCTCGACTTTGGCTCTTCTAATATCTGTTCTGAGCAAGTCAAACCGAATCTCTAGGGATGATGCCCTGACATGAATATTTCTTTTCCTTTCCCTTTTTTTTTTTTTTTTTTGGTAGTGAGGATTAAACCTAGAGTTACTTAATCACTAAGCCATATCCCCAGCCCTTTTTATGTTTTATTTTGAGAAAAGGTCTCTCTGAGTTGCTTAGTGCCTCTCTAAATTGCTGAGGCTGGCTTTGAATTCAAAATCTTCCTGCTTCAGCCTCCCGAGTGGCCGGGATTATAGGTATGTGCCACAACTCCCAGCTCACATGATTATTTCTTGAAAATCCCCCCCCCCCCCATGGAATGGGAACAACTGACCATCTGATTCAAGTTGTCATCACTCCAAGGCAGTTACCACCTTCTGACACATTCTATATTTTGACTTTTAAATTATTAATCATATATTTCTACAATAGGAGGTATCACCATGGTAGGGAATTTTGTGTGTGGAATAAACAGTGTGCTTAAAAAATGTAGCTTTGTATAATTTACCTGTTTTAGATTAATGTGTTATGATATTTAGTAGAGTTAATATTTATTAAATCATCTTTTGATATGTCATTTGATCCCTGGTCATATTCCATATTTAATCTTCATTTTTTCTTCATTGACATGTCTTGTTACAACATACTCACACATTACTTTTTTTTTTTTTTTTTAATAATGATATTGAGCATAAGTGAGAAAGAGAAAAGCGGCCCTTGGCCTCTGGGAGCCAGCCTGACAGTTCTCAAGGCCTGGGTGTTGTAGGAACTGGCTTGTGCTCACCGTTCTTCTGCTGAACAATCTCACAGAACATCTGCATCAGATTGACCTTCCTGATGGTGATGGAATGAGATAGAAACAACCAAACCACATCCAGTGTTTTACAATTTCTACCAAGCACACACAGTGAAACAGTCGTGGTGCAGCCCACAATACTGAACTTCCCCTCCACCAGGGAATCTGAGAAGCCACTGCTTTTTCAGCTTCAGCTTCATTCTAATCTGCCTTCTAGGTAAAATGTATTCAGGTACCCAATTACCAAAAGTTTCCCTCTCTTCGGGACAGCATCCAGTGCAGTGCAAAGCCTCACTTCCTAGTATCCTCCCCCAAATCACCCAACACAAGCACAATTCTATAATAAGGCCTCTTAAAACACCTCTTTCCTGGGATCCTCCAAGGTTTCCCATGGTGCATTCTTTCTAGTTATAGTAGCAATAAAAACAACGTATTCACCTGCAGCTATATTCCTGGTGGTCTTTGAAGGTGGACATAGAAATGCACAATAATCGAACAAAATGGCAATGCCAATTATCATTTTTGCCACATTTACCCTTACAAAATAAAGAAATCAAAGTCTCCTCAGTTAGCTCTGCAATTTTGCAAGATAAAGTCCAGAATCTTTGGTCTGATTCAGAACCAGTCGCAATGTGACCTTAAGGCATCACTCCCAGCATGACACTAATCACCACCTGGGCTTCTCAGAGAGGTGTGGTCATTTCTACCCAGCACTAATGGCAAGTGGCAACACCTGAGAGTCCTACTAGAAGCTTCCAGGTATGCAACACGAACTGGTTTAATTGTGGTGCTAATCTTTGTGACTTTGAAGATATGAAAAATTCATTTTGATTTTAAAAAAAATAAAAGTGGATATAAACTCCGTTCTTCTTCATTAATTTCTCCCATTTCCCCTGTAAGAAGTGTACTTTTCATCTTTATTCAGGTCCACTTCTCCTCCCTAGTTTCCTCTTATTTTTTTCTTCCTTTATCAAAGAAGGCCATTTATGGAGAGCAGAGATACATTGAGGAAGTCATACGGTGAAATGATAGCAGCTGCGAAATGGAAAGGGTTTCGTTAAAACAATAAGGATGAAAAAAAAAAATAAAAACCCAAACCGAAAGCAAACAGAAACCTTCCATAAAGAAATATGATCCCTAAGAAGCGCCAGGCAGGCGACGAGGTGGCCGAGTGGTTAAGGCGATGGACTGCTAATCCATTGTGCTCTGCACGCGTGGGTTCGAATCCCACCCTCGTCGGCTCCTTGGGGGTGTGGTTCTGCCCGGTCCACTCCTAATTTTATAGAGAGATTCGGACTCGTGATTGAAGCCCCGGTCCCGAGGAGTTCCAACTGGACCCCAGGTGGAGATTCACGGCGCTCCCCAGCTGCCCCCATCTCACCCCTTGGTCGAATCAACCTTCTCCTGCCCTTTGATGGGCTCTGCGCCACAGTCTCTGCTGCCTTCTGTAAAAATCCTAGGTGTTGATTCTGCACTTTGAATTAACTTTAATTGAAGATCTTTTCCAAGCAGTCCAGCTTCTCCTCAGTTGAGGCTCTTGCTTCCCTGACGAGACTCATTTCTCACTGAGGCGGGGGAAGGGCTAAACGGACCGGCTGAACTTGGGCCCTTTCAAGGTCAGGTGTCGGAGCATCGGGGCCAAGAAAACAGAGGAAAGCCAGGCCTCATCGAGTCCGCGCAGGAAAAACGGTAGGGCCAGACCTCTGCTCTCTGGCACCCAACGCCCATCCAAAGGAAAGGGACAGGGTAACCCGATCGGACCGCGAGTGCCTCCCCGGGGACACTGAGTGGAGGGGCTCTCTCCCCGGGTCCACACGAACCTCCAAGGGCCCCTGTCCGTGCGGAGTGACGCCTCCTCCTATCATCCCACTCCTCCTCGGGCCTTGCCGTCACCCTGGTGTCCATGGATCTCACTCTTAAAATCCACTCCCTCGTCACCCTGTCCACTGTCGCAGCCGTCATGGAGGTCCATGTTGTCATTCAGGCCACTGCGACGGGGTCTTCTGCCCTCTCTGTGCCCCCACCCTGTTCTCCTGACGGCACCCAGCCCGCAGCCTGGGCTTTCATCGAGGACAGGGTAGGTACAAATAGTCGCTGGCCACAAGAACATACCACCGCACCCGAGAACCGGTGACCATGGTCAGCAAGACCACAAGGGACTGGTGACATACACGACATAGCTCCCAAGTAAAAGAAGATCATTAGGTCACTAACATTTTTTATTGAATAAAGAAAGAATGCAGAAGAAGATAGATAAAACTACTCAATAAAAATGAAAAGCTGTCGTTTGGCTCCACACATCCCATATGGAAACAGGAATACAGCCATGTGGAAATACAACAAACGGAAAAAAAATGGCTCCACTGACGTCGCCCTGAGAGTCAGGGGGGAAAAGGACTAACCACGAAGGGATTCGAACCCTCAATCTTCTGATCCGAAGTCAGACGCCTTATCCGTTAGGCCACGTGGTCCCCGGGAGCCGCTGCTCGCTGTGACACTTAGGGCGTGCAGGGGGCGTCTTGCTCCGCTCCCCAGCCTTCCTGAAGCCGGTGGGAACCCCGGGACCTGGAAACCCCAGCCTTCCCGGGTCACTGGGGGCCGCGGCGTCCGGGGTGACATTCCGCGCGTCTGGGAATCTGTGGCTCCCGACAGCAGGACAGCGGCCTCGTGGGACCGGAAAGATGCCCCCCTGCCGCGTCCGTCTGCACCCAGCCTGCAGACCCGGGCACTGGGCGCCCGCCGGGGTCCGGGTGGGCCAGGGCTTCCGCCTCGGCACCTGCAGCTGCTTTCCCTGCGAGGACGGTGGCGCGCACTGTGCACTGTGCGGGCTGCTCTGGATGGGCGTCTGGGGTGGTCGAGAGGCAGGGTCGTTACTCTTTTGGGGGGCTCCCCCTGTACACCCAGGGCCATTGCTGTCTGTTGAGGTTCTCATGTATTATGAAGCTGAGGAACAAGGTAGGAATCCGACAATTGTCAGTGGACTGGTCAGTATAAAACAAAAGGCGATGAGATCATTCCCCGAGGAAGGAACGTCTTTATGGGATTTGCAATGCTCTGGGGGACTCTGAGCCCCACGACGGGATACAGATTTAAAGCTGGGTTTTGGGTGGCTTCTTTGAAGACTGTTAGTGAATCTCTGCCATCTCCTTTGACGTTCACATCAGCGTTTGACATAAAAGGTATTTCTTCAATCCAGGCACTGGGAGCATGTTCATTCATTTATGATGGCTTTTGATTTTTCTTGATTACCAAATAAGCAGTTTCTGGAACAGGGAAAAGCAGCTTTTCACATGGCCTTTCCCCACCTTGATCATAAAAAAACTCTTGGAAATTAGTATGAGCTCAATAAAAATGTGCTGATTTTCTCATATACATACTTTAAAAATTTTTTTTGGATTGTTAATGGACCTTTATTCTATTTATATGCGGTACAGAGGGTGGGACCCAGGGCCTCACACATCCCAGGCACTGCTCTACCCCTGACCCACAGCCCCAACCCTCATATACATATTTTTTGAATCCCATAATTATCTCTATTGTGAGCTTATTGACAAGAAGATATTCTTCTAGGCCTCTCAGCGTCGTCACAAGTTGCTGTGTGCGTGAGGAGGATCCAGCTATGGACTTTCTCTCTCCTTCCCTCTTTTTCCTGGAGGCAGACAGATTGGTTGAAAGATGTTGTAATATTCAGATGGCACATGAACCTCTGTAACTAAACCATCATGGTAATGTTGCTGGAAGTGGTGGCAAGTGGTTGATTTCTGGATATTTCTTGAAGGGTTTGATGATTGGATTGGGGGTGTGCAAGGAACCATATAAATCTTCAATATCCCACCCCTACTCCACCCTCCCAACAATGCAGTTTCCACTGACTGTAATGGAAATGATTTGATTGCAGGAAGAATGTTTTGAGAGTCAAGTGTGTGTGAAGATCTATTGGTTAAGTGTTTTTTTTTTTTTTTCTTTTGTTCTTTTTTGGCTTGGAGGATTGAATCCAGGGGTGCTTAACTACTGCAGCACATCCCCAGCCCTTTTTATTTTGAGACAGGATCCAGCCAAGTTGCTTAGGGCACTGCTAAGTTGCTGAGGTTAGCTTATGAATTCTCCATCTTTCTGCCTCAGCGTTCCCAGCCACTGGGATTACTGGCCTGCAACAGCGACAGCGTGCTCGGCCAGTGAAGTTTAATTGATGTATTAAACATTAAGCGGAGCTGACCCATGTGACTTGATCAGACATAGATGATATAGGTAGTGCCAAACTCTCCGTCTCACAGTTTAGGAGGGAAATGATTTGTTGAAGAATAAACCAATCATAAGCTAAATAAAAACCATAAAAATTCTAGGTTGTTTTATTTTTATTTATTTATTTATGTATTTATTTATTTTTTGCTACCAAGAGAATGCTGTCATATTCTTTGCTCAGAGTTACCCATAGAAAACAAAACCTAAACCGTCTGCATTGGATGCTGACTCCCTTAGTGACTTGCCCTTTCTTTATCTGCTCTGCATATCTTCAGAGTGTATTGTAATTCTAAACATTCAAGAGCTTCTTGGACATTTTTGACCCTGGCCAGGCCCCCAGAGGCCTAACCACAGTTCCTTTTCTTGCTAGATATGCCCCCACCCCCAACTGAACAGGAAAGCTCCCCATTGGTGCTGTTCCCTTATCAGCAAGATCAGCTGTGCCCCTTTCAGTTTCTGACATAATGGATTTGGCTTCTTTGCCAGCTCCCTCTGCTGCAAAACCTGCCTCTCAAAGCCCTGCTCACTCCCCCTCCTGAAGCCACCCCTCAATGGTGCTGGGTGGTGTGCAGGGCCTTTCTCTTCTAGACAGACAGTACAATCTCATCTATCTGATGTCATGGGCTTGGCCATTTCATGCATCAGTGAGTGAACTGGAGGTGATTCCAACACAGCCACTTCTTTCCAACTTTCCTTCCCACAACCTCCCTTACTGTGAATTATTTATTTATTATTTATGCCTCCGTGTGTGTGTGTGTGTGTGTGTGTGTGTGTGTTTTCTTTTGCCTAGAGTGCTCTTTCTGGCTAATAAGTACTTATCCAAGTTTTAGCTCAAAACCTGCCAACATTCCTAAACAGAGAGTTGCCAGGGCAAAGTTACACAGGACAAGTGTTGTATTCTATTCAACTCTGTAGTAAGTGCCTTGGTGATGACCCTTGGTCACACTCTGAAAGCTATTGGAATGTCCACATTGTTACTGGGTAATGATGTTATTCTATATCCCTGAAGCAGTGAATCACCATGAACCAGGTTGTCAGCATATTTAAAGCAGACATGAACATTCATGGTGGCTGGTGTGATAGCTAGGTGACCAGCTCCCTCTAACAACTTTGACTCCATATTCAAGTGGACTTTGCTTGAAAGGTGCAACTGACAATGTCCTTGCAGTTCACAGTGTTAGACCACGACACAAGAAAAGACCACTGACTCCAATTGAAATCAAATTAAAGCAAGCTTATTCTCTCACTAAAAACCTTGGGAACAATACAACGCCACAGCTTTCCTGCAGCCCAGCTTTATAGCCCAGAAAGTTACACAAAGGGGGGTTACAGATAACAAAACTCTGAGGAGCATAACACAAATGGTAGTTTACATTTTTGCTGGCCCTGGCATCAGAATTTATGAAGCTCATTAGAGCCTCAGAGAGGGTTGTTATCTGGCCAGGGAAAGGCAAGATTTATGAGGCGTCACTAAAGTTTCAGAGAGGACTGCTATTTGGTCAGAGAGAGCCAGGCATGGGTGAGTTCAAGGCATGGGCAGGCATTCCAAGCTAGTTCAGAATTTGCAGTAATTCATAGTATAGCCGAAATTATTTTTTCATGGCTTTGTGGCGAGATGGCTCCCAATTTTAAGAGAAAATCAGTTTGGGTCTATCAACAGCTGGAGAGAAGCTCACAAGTGTGATTACTGACTGATAACAGAGGACAGGAAGCCTTCTCCAGCCTTCTGCCACCTGCATTTCCCCCAATTTTCCTGCATTCTATCCTTTGCTGTAATAAATCTTAATCTGTTAATCTGTTAATGCTGAGTTTTATAAGAGCCCCCCTCCCCCCCCAAAAAAAACCACACTTAACTAGTGAATGGCCATGAATGGACAATCACAAATTTTCCTTGTTCCCACTGCACTCAACACATTAACCTTTTAAAGAAGTGATGTTATTGTGACCCAAAGCTCAGTTCCTGCTCCCAATGCTAATCAATGCCAATTTAATAATGAGAACACAGTTTTGAGAAAAAGAAGTTTTATTGCTTTGCTAGCAAAGGAGAAACACAGGGGACTCCTCTCCCAAAGGCTATGACTCTCCCTATCAGGAGGGACGTGTGTGTGTGTGTGTGTGTGTGTGTGTGTGTGTGTGTGTGTGTGTTTAAAGAACTCTTCAAGGGTATACTCCAGGTATGCTCTGATGGGACCAGGGGGCCCTGGTTAGGATTCACTTTTTAATTTGGGAGGTAATTACTTACCAGATCCTCAGCAGGCATCACCTTCCTGTAGTGCGTGTGTTCAAGGGCAGTTAACTAGGGGAAGAAAAGATCATAGTCTCCCTAATCTTGTTAGGGAGGGGAAGAGGGGAGGAGAGAGAAAAAAACATAAAAAAAAAAAAAAAAAAAAAAAGCCTAGAGCAATGAGGGCTGCAGAAGGCGAAGGGGCCACTGCTACATTGTAATGAAAATATTTTCTTCTTTAAAAATAGTTGTAGGCTATAGGCTACTTCACGTCTTTTTCTCCTTAGCTTCTAGTACAGTATCTGACACATAAATATCTGAACAAGAATCCTTTCAGACAGAGAGAAAAATAAAACAACACATGTGCTTAAAGAAAATAAGGGCAGAGAATGGCTGTACAAGAAATATTATAGGAAGAAAGATTAGAAACACATTTACCAATATTTACAAAGAAGAAAAAAAAAAAAGACATTTACCAGTGGCAGGGGCAGAAGGGTTTTCTGAGGACGAGTTTAAAGGTAGCTATCCAAAGTCCACACCTGTTGCAAACTACTACTCACTTACTCACAAGGGTAGGAGTCTGGTAGTTGCAAAGACTCTGCAGAGTGACTCTTGGTGAATTTACAGTCTATCATCAACCTAACCACTCGGCAAGAAAGGCTTTCTAATTATTTATCAAAACAAATCAAACAAACAAACAAACCAAAAACCAAAACCAAAACCCTAACTAACCAAACAAAACTACATTCCTGTGTTCCTACCCCGTCCTGGTCCTTGGCATTCAGTGTATTTCAACATTTTCTTCCGCTTCGGAGGCAACAAAGAATTGTCATGGCACGGCCATTTTGGCAGCTGGAAATCTGATTTATTATGAGAGGACACTTGGGTGTCCATGAAAATGTTCTGTTTATCTGCAAAGATTGCAAAATAGTTCAAATTTATTTCCTGAGAGATGTTCTTAATTTCAGGACAGTTTTTCCTCTCTAAAAATCTAGATTCATTTTCCTTAGTTATTGTGAAACTAGTCTAGAAGATTTTTATATTAGGAAAGAAGGAAAAAGAGAAAAAAATTACATATAGCAGAGGATGGTTTCGATCCATCGACCTCTGGGTTATGGGCCCAGCACGCTTCCGCTGCGCCACTCTGCTGTGCGTCAAGGCAGCCTTCTAATAATGCTCTTAAGGCTGTCTACAAGATATATGTTCAGCCCACCTACAATTAAACCGACTTGAGAGAAACCGCCTTTGGATCACAGGATGCAGATTGTTTGGAATAGTGCTGCTTACAGAATCAAAGACAAAACTAGGAGAAGAGAAACGCAGACACTTGCACACTGGTGAGTTACTGGGTGCAGACGCAAAGGGCGGTCAGACTTTAATAAGCAGGGGGAGCAGGGTAGGTCGGGAATGGAACCCGGGACTCCCGAGGGCATTATGCCGCGAGTCAGTAACCGGCCGTGCCTCTGCCTTCGGGGAGGAGACACGTTTGTTCAGGTTTTCTTTGGCGTGGCGATGCAGCCAATCGAGCGTGTTCCCTTTCTCTCCAGTGAGGAGCGGTAACGGGGACAAAGGTGGCTTCCGCATTCCAGAGACTGCAGTTCTGGTCCGAGGTGAAAGTTCCTGCGCAGCTGTTCTAAAGCACGCGATAACCACTAAATGCGGTGTATATTTTTTTGGTTTGGCGTAGTTGTTGAAACGTGGGAAAACTCCCCTTTGGGGACAAAGAGCCCGCCTGAGAGACCTGCGTAAAGAGCATGCTCCGGCGGCGGCCCCGGATGTTAGTGACGTCATCTGGGCTGAGCTCTGAAAGGCGGGGCGAAAAGCCCCGCGTCTTCAGTCTTCAATCAGGTCCGAAATCCGTGCATATAAGGGAATTGCTTCTCTGCTTTCCCGCTTTTGGGACACTTCCTTAGCGCTTTAGCCATGTCTGGTCGCGGGAAAGGAGGCAAAGGCCTGGGCAAGGGCGGCGCCAAGCGCCACCGCAAGGTGCTGCGCGACAACATCCAGGGCATCACCAAGCCCGCCATCCGCCGCCTGGCCCGCCGTGGCGGCGTCAAGCGCATCTCCGGGCTCATCTACGAGGAGACCCGCGGCGTGCTCAAGGTGTTCCTGGAGAACGTGATCCGCGACGCCGTCACCTACACGGAGCACGCCAAGCGCAAGACAGTCACGGCCATGGACGTGGTCTACGCGCTCAAGCGCCAGGGCCGCACCCTCTACGGCTTCGGCGGCTGAGCGTCCTGGTGCCGCCGTTGCTTTTATCAACCAAAGGCCCTTTTCAGGGCCGCCCACAGCTTTCTTCAAAAGAGCTCTTTCTCTCCCATATTTATGTTGCGTGTTGGGTTTCATTTCGTCGTTTGTCACAGCATGTCGTGTTCTGTTGCAACCAGTATATGCTGACCTCGGGCTGTGTGTAGCTATGGCGGTCCTCTGTTGTGCAAGAGGTAAGTGGAGCTGCCCCCACGCGGTCTCCGCACTGGAGCCGGCGTCTGGAGGCTGCCTCCCCTGCCTCCTGGTGCAGTGTCCCTGGAGCGTCCTCTGCTGCACAGAGCGCTGGCTGGGCACAGCACTGTGTAGGTGCAGGCCAGCAATGGGCTTGGAGTTTTAGTGCGGTTTATTAGGAGGGACACTAAGACTACGACGTGCATAGGACGTTAATGAGCAAACGCAAACATCCTTATTTACAGAAATGAGGGTATGTTTAAATGCAGGCATCGGTGGACTTGTTAGGTGCACTATTTAATTCCCACACTCTCCTACTGTTACCTAGTTTAAACCAAAGTCTCAGGGTCTATATTTAGTTTACGTAGAAAATATCCTAAAAAATGGTTGGCTCAGAGAGTGAACCACGTTTTTGTTTCGGCTCTTAAACCGTCCTTCGGAGTTCCTGCTTTTTATTTATTTTTTTAGATATTGATTTGCTTGCGATTAGTCCCTCAGTTTGACATTTCTGGTAGAAGTGTTTGCAAAATGTTTTACTTCGTTTATTTATAATGTGAAGTAGATGCGATTTGCTTGAAATTTGTACATCGCATGAGGGGCACATGATGTTTGGTTTACCCAAATGCAAGTTGATATATATTTATAAGGGCCTTTCTTCCCTTATGATAGCAAGCGATCTGCAAGGTGCTACTTTTATATCAGAAAAGGTAACAAAGGCATTTTGAATATCTTTTTATAAGATGGATTCTTGCGTGTCAATATGAATCTCTATTGGAGCAAAGGCATTGGTTTGAGGAGAAGCCTCCATAAGGATGTCAGTACTTTTATTTTCTATGGTCTGATATTTATAGCAGTGGGTGGAAATGAATACAAATAATATTCTTATGTTCATTTATGGAGTTTATTGGGTGTGGGTGTGTAAGCAAATACAAGTGTGTAAGATGGTGTTAAGTGCTATGAGATTACTGAAGCAGAGAAAGGCACAGTGTGTGAAGGAGAAGGTAATATTTAGATGATAGCGACACAGAAAGTCCATTGACAAATGGAAAGGAGAAAAGACAATGGGAAAATGAAGCAGTGTTCCAAGTAGGACTGCCTGGAGTGTAGGAGAAGGAGGCAAGGTCTGGGAAGCAAATGGAAGTGAGTAGTTCCTATCTGGCCTCCTAGGCTGGTGTGTAACTGCTTTCATTTACATTGAATGAGGCGGAGACCACTGAACAATTTTGAGCAGACAACTGACAAAATCTGATTTACTTCAGAGTGATCTGTCTGCATGTCTGGGGAATTGCCTGATAGGAGGAGGGTAGAAGCCAGGAGACAGGCTATTGCAACAAGTCAGAGATGAAAGTGGCTTGGGCTTCAGTGTTAGTGGTTGAGGCTGTGAAAAGTGGTAGATTTCAGATATTTTTATCCACACTTCCACCCCCACCCTGAGCTACTGATATAGGGGACTAGGGAAAGATTTACCATAATTCCAATGATTTTTTAGCCATAGCAACAAGGATGGAGATACCAGTTACTAAAATGGGAAGAGTAAGGAAGAAACACGTTTCAGAGAGAATTAGTCATTTTGTATATTCAGAGTTTGAAAAGTTGTTAATATCTAAGAGGAAGATATGAAATGGGCAGTTGATGTAAGAGTCTGGAGTTTAGGGTAAAGGTCTGAGTTGGAAACGTAATTGACATGAAAACAGAAACTACATGATCAGATGCAACTTATTAGGAAAGAAGGTTGATAATGAAGAGCAGCAATTCAAGGGCTGAGCCCTGGTTCAAATGAATTAGCTCTCTTTGTGATAGGTGGATTCCTAACTGATGGTTCTACAGGTGCTTCCTCAATCGATTCTCTTTCTCCTGTAGCTTCTTCTGTAGAATATGTATTATCACCACTTTATAGATGTGGAAGAATACCCTTGAGTTATAAATATAGGCAATGAAATTGAAAATTTTACTCAACCTTTTAAAGCCATGGGGGTTATTAGTATGAGGATCCAGTGATATACATGTATGCCTTTTCCAAAGTGCACCTCTTTCCCCACATATTTTGCAAACAACTCCAGGGAGTTATTGGGCTTCCTGAAACCCATTTGTGAAACTCAGCTCAAGAGTCCTATATCTAATGCCTTTTCTCCTAGCTTTACTAATTCTTGTGGCTCTGTGAACATGGATCTTGAGAATGAAAATCTGGTTCTGTTGAACTGATGTTTACTTGTTGCTATCAAAATATCATCTGCATGTTGATTTGGAAATTAAATCACAGCCCCCAGATTTCCCTTGAACTCCAGTCTCAGAAACCATACTACTTTTTTGGCATCTGTGCCTGAAGTCCATCAATAGCCACTTCCAACTTAACAGTCCTCAGACAGCATTTCTGACATGACCGCTGCAGAGTAGCTCCTCTTGGATTTGGTGAGTGGTGATTCTCACCTGTCAGCTAGAGTCATATCATTTTTTTTTTTTTTTTTTTTTGTCTTTTCAAACTCTGTATCCAGTTCATCAGCAAGTACTAAAACCTCTATTTTAAAAATACAAATGGAATCCAACCGTTTCCCATTCTGATTGCTGAGGCCTGGTCCAGCCAGCCCCACTGTCACTTCTCATCCCTTCTCACTTATGATTGCAGAACCCTCACCTCCTGGGCCTGCTTTTGCTCTCTCCCCCAGAGCAGCCAGATGGATTGCAATAAAGGGCAAGTCAGACCAGGTTGCCTCTCCACTGGAAAACTTCCAGGGACTCTCCTTCCAGCGTAAAACCCTAAGTCCTTTCATTGGTCCACAAAGGTCTTGTTACTCATGTGGCCACAGATCCCAATTCCTTTCCCAACTTCATAGCCCTTGGAGCTCTCTTGAAGTAATGTCTCTGTTTCAGGGACTGTGCACTGATAGTCCCCTCTATGAGGGCCTCCATGCCAGATCTCTGAATGTGTTACTCCCTTACTTCCTTCAGGTTTGTATTTAAATATCCTGTGGATGAGGCTGTCTGTGACCATGCTGTTTTGGCACTGCAATTTCTGTATCTGTCTTCACTTCCTGTTTTCGTCTTCCTTGCAGTTGAGGAGCCTACAGTCTACCAGGAAAGAAAAGCATAACCCTCTGGAAGGCAAAGCAGGGGTGGAATACCATAGAGGATGTCAGCAGAATGAAATTCAAGTCACTTTTCCTTTTTCTGGCAGAAAGGGATGGTAAGAGCCATTCCTGCTGCATCAATCTACAGAAGTTATTCGTCACCCCCCGGTTATTTTGCTGCAGCTGGCCTGCGGCAGTAATTCATGAAGAATCTTTTAAAAGCGAGGTGGGCTGTATGCCTATAATTTCGGTGACTCGGAAGCAAGCGCAGGAGGCTGAGGCAGCAGGATCACAGGTTTGAGGCTAGCCTGGGTAACATAAGGAAATCCTGTCTCAAAAAAGAAATAAAAAAGGGATGGGGATGGAGCTTAGTGATAAAAAAAGAAAGGGGGGTGGGGCGGGAAGACACAGTAGGTGATTGATTAAAAAAAAAATCTTTAAAACAAGTCTATCTTAGCAATTTTTGCAAAGTTCAGGTGTGATTTTCTTATAACCAAATTTCAGTACTAGCAATATTTCATAAATCACGGAGATTCTGACGTTTTGTAGAAGGGAGTTGACTTTTCCACTAATATACTTGTGTGTTCTTATTCACAATTATATTCCTACAAACAAACAAACACAAGAGAGTATTAAACACAGACAGGTTGTAAAGAATAATATGATGACCATATTTGAATCCAGTTGCCAGTTAGGAATAACATTATACCGACAGCTGCTTTGACCTCATCTCATCTTTCTGCTACCCATCAGAGGTAACCACAGCTCAGAATTTTGTATTTCCACCTTTTTTTTTGCCTTAAAAATTCCTGTTTGGCCCTTATATTCATACTACACAAAGTTTTGCTTAACTTTCTCATTTGTTCCTCTTCAACTTTAATGGAGCATTAGTTTACAAATAAGAACATATGCTTAGCATGACAGAGCTATGCGGTTTAAAAATTCTCATTCTGTTTTTTCCTATTGTGCTAGACACTTTACTTTTCCTTAATTTAAAAATGTCATTCATTTTTGCATATTAAGATATAGCATAACACTTGGTACAGAATTGTTACTCAATAATTATTTAAATATTTTACTTTTCTTTTTAAAATAGGACAGAGACTTTGGAGAGGAAAAGATCTGAGGTAGAACTTACTGTCTGTTGAACACACAAATGGGAATTGTGGAGAGCGTCAAATGGAGAATGTTCTCTGCAGAGCAGTTAATCTTTTTACCCAGAAGAATGTAACAGTACTATTCACATTTTGGCATGGATCCTTCTAATACAGCCTCTCCTTCCCAACTATATTATGTGTGTGAATATATTATAATTGAGAAGACACTGTTTTGGCAATTGTCCTTATCCTCACACTACCCCACAAACATTTTCTATTTATTTTTGTCACAATGTTTTTAATGGTTGTTGCATACTATTTCACTATGGACAAAATCTATTTTTAGCCAAACTCTCAAACAATCATATTTCTGTTTTTCGGGCAAAATTAAGCAGAAGCATAGAGCATGTTTAAAAAATTAGAAGATCAGTAGGATTTTATATATTATTAACTATATGCACAAAAGGAAAGGGAATATTTTAAAATGAAGACAAGATTTCAAACTTGGATGTGTATATAGAGCTGAGGCAGAGCATAATGAGATCACTCTTGAGTACTATTAAGAAGCATTATCACTCTGTTTTTTTTTTTTTTTTTTAAACCCAGGGCGCTTTACCATTGAGCCACATCCCCAGCCTTTTTTATTTTTATTTTTTATTTTGAGACAGGGTCTTGCTAAGTTGCTTAGGACCATGCTAAGTTTCTGAGACTAGCTTTGAATTTGCAATCTTCCTCCCTGAGCCTCAGAGCCCCTATGCCCAGCATTACTACACTTCTTGTTATGGGTTGAATTGTATCTGTTCCAAATTCATATATTGAAGTTTTTAACATCTGAAAATATGACTCTATTTGGAGATAAAGATGCAAAATGAGGTTATTGGGGTGGGCCTAATCCAATCTGACTGGTGAAGAGATTAAGACACATACACACAGAGGAAGACCTCCTAAAGACAAAAGATAGCCATCTACAAGCCAAGAAGAGAGACTACAGAAGAAAACTGTTTATAAGTTTGATCTTAGACTTTACCTCCAGGATTGTGAGAACATTTGTTTAAGCCACACATCCTGTACTTTGCTATTTCTAGTGAATTAGAATCCTTCTTAAACATTTTCATTTTGTTTTTTTTCTGGATGTTTTCAGTGTTCTGCCTGTTTTTCTACTGAGAAAAACAAGCACACAGAACAGAGGGCCACCCATAGGATGTTGTACAGAGGAAACTATTTTTTCCTTCTACCCATCTTGGGTTCCTTGACTGAGGGCCTGTAAGAAGGACAAACAAGAGAAACACATTCATTTAAGTTTTACATGACATGAGAGCCTTCTTAAGGAAAGAGAGACCTGCAGAAGCTGTTAAAGCTGTTTTCATGCTGGGGTTGATAAAGTGGACAATCTTGGAGAAGTGTAGCAGGACAAAGAAAATATGAACTAATGTTAAACTAGGGGAAAACTAGCAAGGCCTGTTGAGTCCTGCTGGGGTTTGCAGGTCTCACAGGAATCTTAGTATGACCTGCTTTAGAGGAGAAGGCTGGGACATGGTCAGAGACTGTCCTAAGCATGCTGTTTCTCAAATTCTTTCACCTGAAAACAGTGTATCAGGGTTCCACAATTTGTGGTAGTATATTCTTAACTCCACCTCTCTATCTATATATATACTATTGAGGGTAAATGGGAGATAGTGACTTTTTTGAGTCCTCTTTGATTATTACCATGGGAAGGACAGAAAGACAGCAGCTACTTGAAAAAGCCTAAACATGATGTTACTCCTACTTTAAGGGTGAGGTGTTCTAGTGTTCCTCAGAATTCGAGGCACAGGTATTCGCCCATTTTCTCTCAAGTGACCACTGTCAGGGGCAGAGTGAGTTCAGATAAGCTCGGCCTCCTCAGGCAGTGGTTCTGTTCCAATTAAAGCATATACTTGTTAAGCTGAAGAAGTCCATCTAACAAACAGGTATACGAGGTTTGTGGGAATAAGAGGGAGGGAAGTATATAAATGGGAGGAAGCATATACAGTGAGTTAATGAATTGAGAAGTAGGCATGGGGAGACCAAAAATAGATAAACAGATAAATAGAACAAAAATTAAAAAGCAATTCTTACAAGAGTTTCCACATTTCTATCCTTAAGCAATCTGGACCTATCTTTTTTTTTTTTTTTGGTACAAGGGATGGAAAGGACCTATCTTTTTAAGATGAACTTAAACTGAATTCCCAAGAAGGGTCCTATTAGGATAAACAGCCCACAGAAGCTCCTTTTTGTCATTCAGATCTTACCAATGAGGGTTGTTTTGCAACTAGCCAATCAGAACTAAACCCTTCAGCCTATTTACAACCCTCATTTGCATAGAGGACCGGAGTGGGAACTTGAGCGGGAACTGTTTTGTCCTTCCCTTTGTTCTTCCGAAGGGCTCGGCTAAGGAACCCCACACGAATGTGAAGACCTTGAAACCTACTTCTTTTAATACGCAATCTCAGGGAATTTAAGTAGTTGTGGACAAGATCCATTATCAGGTTAGGAAGAACCTGATAATGGAAGTCCTTGGAGCCACAGAAGCCTCTGGACCTACCCATTATTATGCATACATTCACTATTCCCCAAACCGGTGTCAAACTTGAAAAAAATTATGTTGCTAAGAAGTAATGTTGACACTAATTGCTTTACACTTTGCTCTTAATGGATCAGGTATAAAACAAATAGTTTAAAACCAGTATCATGTATTGTTCTAACCATTTTCTGTCATGTTGAGTTGCAGTTCTCCCATGAAAATGTGGGTGGCTCTGAAAAGAGCCTTTGGGTTTAATAAACGCAGTCGCAGGACTGTTTACTTGGAGCTGGTGTACTTGGTGACCGCCTTGGTGCCCTCCGACACGGCGTGCTTGGCCAGCTCCCCGGGCAGCAGCAGGCGCACCGCCGTCTGGATCTCCCGGGACGTGATGGTCGAGCGCTTGTTGTAGTGCGCCAGGCGCGAGGCCTCGCCCGCGATGCGCTCGAAGATGTCGTTCACGAACGAGTTCATGATGCCCATGGCCTTGGACGAGATGCCGGTGTCGGGGTGCACCTGCTTGAGCACCTTGTACACGTAGACGGAGTAGCTCTCCTTGCGGCTGCGCTTGCGCTTCTTGCCGTCCTTCTTCTGCGCCTTGGTCACAGCCTTCTTGGAGCCCTTCTTCGGGGCAGGAGCGGACTTCGCTGGCTCAGGCATAGTTGAACACCACTATCAGGATGCAAGATAGAGAAACTGTGACCACGAGCTCAAAACACTCTTAATATTTGCTTGCTTGTATGCAAATTAAGGATTGCAGAATGGCTCCTTCTCATTGGCTGTTTTAGTATCTTAACCTGTCATAGGCTATTTTTGAAATCTAGCTCTTATTGGTTCTTTCCGTAGCTCCACCTTAGTTTGAACTTTCAACTACAAACATTCCATGTAAATTAGAGGTTTTTTTTTTTTTTTACCATCTGCCTTTTAATTGGCTGAAACTTGTCTTCAGCTCATGGCATAGGCTACTTTGCAAAACGGCCGGAGAGTATAAAAGGCTAGCTGCTTGAGCACTTGTACACCGTTTTTCTGGTTACTGTCGCTTTCCTTCCTATTCTAATATGTCTGGACGCGGCAAACAAGGCGGTAAGGCGCGTGCCAAAGCCAAGACGCGCTCTTCCCGGGCGGGCCTGCAGTTCCCCGTGGGCAGGGTCCACCGTCTCCTGCGCAAGGGCAACTATGCGGAGCGGGTCGGGGCCGGCGCTCCCGTCTACCTGGCGGCGGTGCTTGAGTACCTGACGGCTGAGATCCTGGAGCTGGCTGGCAACGCGGCCCGCGACAACAAGAAGACGCGCATCATCCCTCGCCACCTGCAGCTGGCCATCCGCAACGACGAGGAGCTCAACAAGCTGTTAGGCCGCGTGACCATCGCGCAGGGCGGTGTCCTGCCCAACATCCAGGCAGTGCTGCTGCCCAAGAAGACCGAGAGCCACCATAAGGCTAAAGCCAAGTGAAGCAACCGAAGTCTGTGTGTTGCTATTTAAGACCCAAAGGCTCTTTTCAGAGCCATCCACATTTCCACTTAAAGAGCTTTGTAACAGGCTTTGTCTAGTTTTCCTAGCACAGTAGGTAAACTTTATCTGACCAGAACCCTTAAGGTCACTCGCTATACCCGTGGCTGAAGTATGAGACGCTCTGAAAGCTGTGAGGAAGGAAAATGAAAAAAGCTAGTAGTTGCTTTCAAGAATAGACTGGTGGGCATGCAAGTTACGCCCAAATTTTCCGAAATGGAGGGTTGGATCAGATCACAGCTTCCCTTGTCCTTTATTGTTAGAATATTTCTCTAGCAAAGGAAACCAAAAATAAACGAGATGATTTTTTTGAGTTTGTGGAAAAGGTACCCGAGGAATATGCTGCGTGGACTGCTAAAAACAGCGCAATGTAAGATTCTTGAAAATTAAGCCCCAGCCTTCACATTAACGTAGAGTATCCGGCAAATCTCCATTCCATTTGGGCTAGCTTTCGCGTATCAGTTAACACTTGCCCAGTGACGTTGGGGCCAGGCATTTGCCGGTAATGTCCCAGGTACTCCATCCAGAAATCCTATCTATATAAAGGTCAAAGCTTCCACAAGTTGAAACTAGGCGCGGGCAGTCGAGGTGCCTAGAGGGAACCTCCTCCAACCACCAAATACATCCGTTCTTAGAGCGTTAGGAATCTAGTCCCACCACACACCAAACAAATGAGAAGTAGCATATTCCAAGACCTTCTAAGTGGTTCGTTAGGGACAGTACAGTTTCAGGAGAGTGGAACTAGACATCTAGGAAGTTAACTCCCTGGGTCTCAGACAAAGGATGAGGAATTGGCAGGAGAAGTAATTCATCCAATCAGAGCCTTCAGCAATTTACCAATCACCTTGTTGATTTCGTAGCCAATGGCTTTATTGCGCGCGAGTTTTGAAAACCAGGAAGACCAATCAGAATGTTTCTGAGTCTATATAATGATAATCTCTTCTGGCACAACTTCTAAGCCTTTGCTGTTTTCTCTCCCTCTCTACCATGGCCCGTACAAAGCAGACCGCGCGTAAGTCCACCGGTGGCAAGGCCCCGCGCAAGCAGCTGGCCACTAAGGCCGCCCGCAAGAGCGCCCCGGCCACCGGCGGCGTCAAGAAGCCTCACCGCTACCGGCCCGGCACCGTGGCGCTGCGCGAGATCCGCCGCTACCAGAAGTCCACCGAGCTGCTGATCCGCAAGCTGCCGTTCCAGCGCCTGGTGCGCGAGATCGCGCAGGACTTCAAGACCGACCTGCGCTTCCAGAGCTCGGCCGTCATGGCGCTGCAGGAGGCCTGCGAGGCCTACCTGGTGGGGCTGTTCGAGGACACCAACCTGTGTGCCATCCACGCCAAGCGCGTCACCATCATGCCCAAGGACATCCAGCTGGCCCGCCGCATCCGCGGGGAGAGGGCGTAAAGCTCCCTTCCCTTGGCTTTGCCTTTACCTAGCAAACGCAAAGGCTCTTCTAAGAGCCACCCACTTTGCTGAAGCAGCTGTAATTACTTTGGCTAGTTGATATTGGAAGGTATGAATACACTATTAAGTTTCTTAGAATGTTGTATCACCCTTTGGTTGGTGTGTACCTATTTTCATAAGTGCTGATTATGTTAACTCCGTAGTTTGGGAGTTACGTGTTCAATCACTGAGCTACATCCCCAGACCTTTTTTGTTTTTACTTTGAAACAGGGTCTCTAAGTTACTGAGGGCCTGTTTAAATTGCTGAGGCTGGCCTTTAACTTGAGATCCCCATGCCTCAGCCTTTGGAGTTGCTGGGATTACAGGTGTGTGTCCCTGCAGTGGACTAGTATCTGCTTCTTCATTCCTTTAACAATCATGTTTGGGAATGGCATATTCTGGTTTTTACAGAGGCCATTGGAAGAGATCTAGCTTTTGCTGTAGATGAGATGCACAGCACTGAGAGGAGTAGAGCACAAGAGTCTCTGTATTTCTCTCATTTAAGCATCTTCTTTATTTTTAGTCTCAATTGTGCTCCACTGTGAAAAGTAGGACTTGGTTTCTTTTTTTTTTTTTTTTTTGGATCTTTTAGATGAAGGCTGATCTGGAGCTTTTTTACAGTAGGAGACAGAATGTGCCATTCTAAAAATGTTCCTTTGGCACAAGGATTGTGGATCTGAAGATAATTAAGCAGGAGCAGATGAAGAATAATTCTGCTTGGTCCTTTTCCTCTTGTGTTGGCTGGCACTTCTCTAAAAATTTACTATTCTTTTTTGAAGGTGCTCTGTAAGTCTGAATTCAAAGCCACTTCTTTTAAAACTACTCACTCTCTGGGTGTCCTCAAAGTGAAGCCAGAATTAGGTAGTTAGTATAGATAGGTAAATTGAGTCAGGCCAATTTTGAGTGAGACCCAGCAAGTTGGAGGCTGTCCCCTGAGGGACTGAAACACTCCTTCAGAGCCCTTCTACCACCTTTATCAAGAACCTGTCCCTGCTCCAACCTGTTGCTAAGGTCACCTGTCCCAGGAGTTGCCCCTCCCTACAGGGAGCTAATTGTTAATTAATGTGTCCTGGGCTGCTCCACCCTGCCCTTCCCCCTTCAGCCCACCTGTTTCCCACCTTTTGTCCATCCCACCGAGCATTCCTGAGCCTAGACACCTTCAGGAAGGAGAAAGGTAAGGGGGAAAGGCAGGAGAACACAGGAAGCCTGGGACATATAAAAAGGGAAGAACACCTGGATTCTTGGGATACCAGGACACCGGCTATCCCAGGCCCCTTCTCCCTCCCAGGAGAAGTGTATGTGACCTATTTTAAATATCCCTGCTTTCTATGCTTGCTTTCCTAATGTTCAGACTTCAACATGTGAGGGAGCAGAACCCCGATAACCAGCAGCATCTGGTTATACATTTTCACATGTATATCTGTGAAACATGTAGACTAGTCTTCTGAAGTTTTCTCTTGGTAATCTCTTCTTATGGCATCTAACTAAGTATTTGAGAGTTAAAGCATTATTTTTTTCTTCCCTAAAAAACAGGGAGACAGCAAAAGTCTATAAGAGTTAGTGTTGGGTTGAGTTTAAAACCTACTGATAGTACTTCTGCTTACCAGCTTTATGGCCACAGGCAAATTGGCTGGCCCTGGTAAGACACTAGATTTATAAGGATTGTGCATCACAATGACTTTAAGGACCAGGTAAGCCTTTATTGTATAGGGACAGTGATGATGGAAGAAAAGTGGTGCAGGACAGATCAAACATGTACCTGGGATAAGAAGTGGGTTTATTGTCAGGAGCCTGATAAAGGGGCTCTGCACAAAGAGAGACAGCAGCAGTGACTCTCCTTTGAATGTTACCTTTTATAGGCAGGAACCACAGCCAGGGGCAAGGGGCGACTTTAGTCTTGATTGACATAATAAGAATCTCCTGATCTCCTGGAAGGCAAGTTTGTTTCTTGGGAACAGAGACAAGCAGTTTCCCTATCTCAGAGGAGGAACAGGGAAACCAGTATGTTCCCATCTCAGGGGCTGGTAACTTGTCTCCTATCTCTCAATGAGAGAACAGGGAGAGACTGGCACCTCTCCAGGCCGGTAGGTTTTGTCTTGGGCTAGTTTCTATTTCTTGGGAATAAGAACAGTATTCATAAAGTGGGGTTGGGGGAAAGGAAGGTGGCTGCAATTATGCTAACAGTGAGCAATCCAGCTCTGTTTCCCTGGGTCTCAGTAACTAAAAGATCTGGTTAAATCCAAGGTAGATAGATCCCTGTTTATTTATCACCTATAATTTCTGTGTAGCTCTCTGTTTGCTCAGTCTATTTGCTTGATACCAGTGTTGACAGCTTCCTTTTACATTGTCCAAGTGGTCAAGAATTCATGATTTAACCAGTCCAAAGTTCTGTAATTTAGTGCCTACTGGAGGATTTCATAAGGAACATTTTGTTTAGTCTGCATAGTATCTCTATGGGTTGGAGGTCATTAGACTTATTGCAAGGATGAAGAAAGAGGTATGTTGGGCTCAAGGGCCTCACACAGGAACTCATTTGGATGATTAAGTCCTGGCCTTTATTTCAAGGCTAAGAAAGATGGACATTATGTTCTGCATATTTTTATTTTCCTTAATTAATCCATGCACTCAACAAAGATCTGGTATACCACTGAGCCATTGTAAGGGATCTGACTGTAGATGAGATGCAGGGCACTGAGAGGAGTTGAGCTCAAGAGTCTCCGTTTGTCTCTCATTTAAGCAGCTGCATTATTTTTAGTCACAATTGTGCTCCAGTGTGAAAAGTAGGACTCAGTTTTCTTTCATTTTGTGTTTCTCAGATCTTGAAAATACCCTTAGACAGTGAAACTTTTTGACTACTGACTCTGTGCTCTGCATTGTTCTAGGTGCTAGAGATATGAACATGGGTGATGTCCCCTCTGTGTGGGGTATTCTCAATATTGTGGGAGACAGAAAGTAGACTTCCCCCACAAAAAAATGTGTGTGTGTGTGTGTGTGTGTGTGTGTGTGTGTGTTAGTAGGGAAAAAAAAAGATGAAGAATGCATACAAAAGAACAGCCCACTGGGAAAAATGCAGAGAAAAGGCCACACTAACTACAAAGGAGGCTAGGAATGAGAACCACTGTGGAACAGTGAGGAAGGAGATGATTAACAGCTAGTGAGCCCACATGGCTGAAGGTTTACAGAGTTCAAGTGGAACTCAGGACCAAGAGTTAGTGTCATATGTCTGTCATTTAAGTATTATCTCTTGCTCTAAATTCCTTTCCAGATTTCCCAAAACCTTGTTTTCTACAATCTGTATGACAAAAGCTCTGTTCTTTCTTGATAGTAGTAGTAAGAGCTGTGAAATAGAAGTAAAGAGTCTGTCGGGCCCAACTCTAAATGAGCTTGAACAAGTCAAATCATCACTATGAACATTACTGTATTATCTTACTTAGCAAATGAGGAAACAAACTGTATGATTCTGCATGCCTAAGGCCACCTAGATGGAAAATGATGACATGCGTTTCAACTTGGGCAGCCGACTTTAAAACTCTGCGATTTTAAGTATGTTCCATTGCTTTTCTATAGTTGTATTCATTATTAGTTTCCTGATGGGACAATGTTTCATGTTATAGATAACGGGGACCAAATCTGGTTCACCTTTGTGGTATGACTGAGTGATAGATGTAGTTGAGTGAGGTGGGCAATTCAGATGGATAACTTTGAGGGACATGGAAGAGTATCTTGAAATGAGAGAGCTGAGTGTTTAGAGCCATAAGCAAGGCTGCATATTATGGGGATCCATAATATGGATCAGTGTGGTCAGTGTGGTCAGGGTTCTCTGGAGGAACAGAACTGATAGGAAACTCCCCCTACTCCCCAGATTTATTAGAGTGGCTCACACTATCAGAGGCTGGATAGTCTCATAATTGCTGTCTGTAGGCCCAAAATTGTGGAAACCAGTAGCTGCTCCATACAAGAAGCTGGAGCCTTAGAACAAGAGGGACAAAAGATGCAGCCCCAGTCTGAGGCTAAATACCTGGAAACTCCCTAGAGAATTGCTGAGGCAGTCCATGTGAAAGGTGGAAGAAGCTGGATTTGATTGTCCTCAGTCGATGGCCGATGGCCGCTGCAAGCCAAACCTGCCTGAGGGTGCTGGCGGGCTTCCTGCTCCTTCCATATGTTCCATCTGGGCCCCCAGAGTATTGGATGGTACTGCCCTTAGTTTGCTGTCCCACATACCAAAGGTGTCTGGAAACCCTCACAGACACACCCAGAAGTGCTTCACTAATTTCCTAGGCATCTCTCAGTCCAGTTAGGTAAATAATCAAGATTGGCCATAACAAGTCCAACTGTTGTCACCTGCATATAGCCAAAAATACATTAATTCCTTCCACAGAATAGAGGGAAAGGTTTTTTTTTTTTTTTTTTTTTTTTTTTTTTTGAGTGATTACACTTTTCTTGACATCCAATAACTTATAGAATAAAGTACTGACAATATCATGTTTGGGCTGGGGATGTGGCTCAAGCGGTAATGCACTTGCCTGGCATGCGCGGGGCTCGGTTTGATCCTCAACACCACATAAAAATAAAATAAAGATGTTGTGTCCACTGAAAACTAAAAAAATAAATATTAAAAAAATTATCCCTCTCTCTCAAAAAAATAAATATCATGTTACATGACAAAAGAATAAGAAAGAAAAGAACTCAAAGATATCTGTTCAATATATTTGTAGATATGCACAAACATATGCCTAACAAAATAGGAGATACTCTTTATAATATCATTTGTTCAGCTGTCATGTTGTAGCTGTTATTTGTAGTCACCTTATTTGCTACCCATTCTACCTTCAGCAAGCACTACAGCAGGTCTTGGTTCTTTACCTGGAGTGAGTGGTGACCCACAGCTGCATTCCTGAAGGGTCTGGGCCATTTTCTCAGTCTGCCTGGATTGGGTTGTAGTTTCCATTCGACCTTAATATCAGGATACAATTCCAAGAGACATCCTAAGGCATCTCTGGCATTCAATGCATACTCTTCTTTACCTCAATTGTTGGAATAAAAGTCCAAATTCCCCATGGTAATCTGTATCAGTCACCCCTGCCAACACCATAACTCCGTTCTTAGCCTGTTGCTCAGGAAGTATTAACTTTCAGGTTGATGGGATATGGCTGTTGTGCTCTTGCTAGAAGCATTCCCCCTTCTGGAGCTAAGACTACTAAGCCAGCAGAGCATAAGGATATAAGGACAGGAAGCAAACATTTTGCTTAAGGGTCATAGTGAGTGGTACCATACTGGTTTCTATCCCTTAATTCCTGAATCTCTGAATCCTAGAGAAACAGTACCATATATAGCGGATACTGTTTTAGAGCAGATGTAGTCTGCCCCAGCCCTGCAAGGTATGGCTGCCTGGCCTGGAGTTGTAACTGTGTTTTCCAAAGGCCATTCCACTGTTTTGTCAAACCAGTTGCTTCAGAATGATGAAGAACGTGGAAAGACCAGTGAATGCACGAACATGAGTCCATTGCCATACTTCTTTGTGAAGTGAGTTCCTCGGTCAGAAGCAAGGTTGAACATCTCCACAGTGGATAAGGCATTCTGTAAGTCCACAGATGATAGTGTTTGCAGAAAAAGCAGATCCATACTCAGCCTAAGTGTCTATCCCAGTGCTGCTGCTCTTCTTATGGAAATGGTTCAATGAAATCAACCTGCTACTAGGTCACTGGCTAATCACCCGTAGGAGTGATTTCATATTAGGGGCTTAGTGTCGGTCTCTGCTGCTAGCAAGTAGTGGCCATGGCCAGGTCAGCTTTGATGAATGGAAGTACATGTGGCTGAACCCACCCATGCATAACCTCCATCCCTGCCACCATAGCCAATGTGTTCAAGAGTCCATTGGGCAATGACAGGGTGAGTGGGGAAAGAGGTTGACTGCTATACAGGCTGAGTCATTCTATCCACTTGATTATTAGTCTTCCTCTGCTGAGGTCACCTGTGGTGAACATTTACAAGGGACACAAAAGTCTTCACATCCTTCCCTCACATGAAAGAGATTTATCCATGTATCTCTTCCCCAAATGACTTTGTCACTCGTTTTCCAATTATGTTATTTCCAGTCCCTAACTGCTGTCTACAATCAATCAGTATATAGTTGCACATCTTGCCATTTTTCTTCCCAAGCAAAATGTACAACCAGGTGCCTTTTTCTTACAAGTCTCAGTCTGCTCATTCATATTAAAAATAGATTTGAGTTTTGTCTACATTTCACAAACTTCTTGCTTACCCACTTACACTTTTTATAACTTTCCTATTTAGTATAAATTGCTTCACAATTGTTTCATCCATCCCATTTCTTGTAATGTTGGTTGGTCCTCCATGGAAGAACTCAAAAGCAGAATACATCTGAGAAGAGTTCAATAATAAAAGATACACTCCTTTTTTTAAAAAAATAAATGTGGTTGTTTTCACTTTTACATGACAGTAGAATGCATCTTGACATAATTATATGTAAGCATGGGATATATGCTCCTTACATAGGAGATGACTTCCCTGAGGATACCATAGTTCTAATTCCAGGCAGGCCTGAGTTAGACGATTTTACGAGAAATAGACCTTTACTTTTATTGATTACTATTTATTTTACATCATCATTTCCAGGGATATCTGATAATACAGGTGAACAGTAAAACAAAAACTAATTTCTTAAAAAAATAAATAATGCACAATATTAGTTGTCAACATCGTATTACTTTCTATACAATGAAAGGCACTGAACTAAGGACATCTATGAAATTCTTTCTACCAGTGATCAAACATGGCCATGTCACAGTATACATGGGTGGCCCTTGACTGTAATCTTGGGGACTTGAATTCTTGAGGGTGCATGATGCTTGCTCACTCTCTTAAAGTCTTGCTGGCTCATTCTTCCCTTGTCTCTTGCTCTGTTGTCACTCTAGTACTTTGACTTGAAATCTTTTTTTTTCTTTTTCTTTTTTTTTTTTTTTTGTAGATGGACACATTGGTGCAAGAGATGGAACACAGTGCCTCATGCATTCTAGGCAAGCACTCTACCACTGAGCCACAACCCCAGCACCTTGACTTGAAATCTTTTGATACTGTGACTTTGTCTTCTGACAAATTTAACACCATAAAAAGCCAGTTATTTTTTCTTTGAAGTGACTTCAGACTGATGTTTTCCACTTTTTGAGTTTATTGTTTATTTCAGACCGAAATCCTTGTAAAAATTGGGGCCAACAGCCTTTGCTCTATGGCCACATTCATTTCTTGGGCATTTATCAAAGTCCTACAATTCTAAACATGCGTGTTTGGGGAGTCATTCCAAGGTTAAAGACAAAAGAAATTTCACCAAGGTAGGATAGAAGGAATGCTAATTATTAGATACCAATCCCACCTGGGCTACACACTAACCAACACTGTGCACTTTATAGGACCTGAAACCTCCACCCTCATCATCATGCTAACCCCATTTTCTGAAAATGTGTATCTAAAATCCATGAAGGCCCATTTCACCAATACAGAACACAAACATTCACCTTTATTAACTCCAAACAACCATTTCTTTACTCTGTAAAATATCCTAAAAATTCTCTAGGAAGGAATAAATAGATTTAAGGTGTGGGTACCCTACCAGACAAGGGTTCCTTGCTAACTTACCTTTAGGTTGCAAGCTTTGATTCATCGAAATTTGATGAAGAGCAACAGGCCTAATGAAGTGATAAGGGTAGCTCCTGCCCTTCACCTTGAGCTCACTGCCCTTCCAATGGTGAAACAAATTAGAACACATCCAACCTAACAATTCGTTGTAGACTGCAATAGCAGTAAAGTATTAAAGCTCTCATTTGAGATTTGAGTGGCTCTGAAAAGAGCCTTTGGATTTGACAGTGTCTCTAGGTGATCTTACTTGGAGCTGGTGTACTTGGTGACAGCCTTGGTGCCCTCGGACACGGCGTGCTTGGCCAGCTCCCCGGGCAGCAGCAGGCGCACCGCCGTCTGGATCTCCCGGGACGTGATGGTCGAGCGCTTGTTGTAGTGCGCCAGGCGCGAGGCCTCGCCCGCGATGCGCTCGAAGATGTCGTTCACGAACGAGTTCATGATGCCCATGGCCTTGGACGAGATGCCGGTGTCGGGGTGCACCTGCTTGAGCACCTTGTACACGTACACCGAGTAGCTCTCCTTGCGGCTGCGCTTGCGCTTCTTGCCGTCCTTCTTCTGCGCCTTGGTCACCGCCTTCTTGGAGCCCTTCTTCGGGGCGGGAGCGGACTTGGCTGGCTCAGGCATGGCGAGAACGAGCGGGGAAACAAGGGAATGAGGAGCACTTAGTCGCCAGGGCGCATTTTTGTAGGCGGTGTATGCAAATTGGGTATAATATCTCACCATCCCTGATTGGACCAAATCAGCCAATAGAAGGTTTTATACAAATAAGGGAAATCAAAATATACTTTCTGATTGGCTTTCTTTGTGAAACCTATTCTAAATTATCTTATAGTTTACCTATAAAGTTTTTGATTTCAAAATACCTAAAAACCGAATGCAGATGCAATGGTACGTAGTGGGAAGCTCTGTCTTCCTAGATCCAGGTCTGAACATGCATAAAAGGCAGACAATCTATACCGATAATTCTTGTATAAAGTGATCAAAGTTGGCAGCAATCTTAAAGGTTTTTCAAAAATTAAAAGGTCCGTACGTTTCAATACTGGTATGATTTTAATGTTCCCTAACAGTTTCTGGAAGCGATACCAGTGTTGGAAGGCCGAAGAGTGTGAAATAGAATGCTTATAATGAATGATAAGATGTGACTGTAAAGTCTGAAGTTTTAATAAAAGACAAAGGACACAACAGTTGGATCAGACAGGTTCAAATGCGGACTTGTTTAAACCTCTCGGATCTACAGAACGTTCATTTCCGGGTCTTCCCACTTATTCCCAAAGGAGGGTTAAAACTCGCAGGCACCTATTACAGAAAGCCACCAAACATTATAAAGAGTAGGAAAGACCGTAGCGCTAATTGAATACTTTTTAAAAGGTTGACGTTTTCTAACGCGAGACTCCGTAGCCAATCACAAGCCTGATCGAGTTACTTAATTCTTGGCGCGTAATTTGAAGAATCGGACCAATCAGGAGGATGTTACCATTATAAATAAGAGGAACAACAATTTTGTGTCCAGTTGGTATTTCCGTCCACCATGGCCCGTACTAAGCAGACCGCGCGTAAGTCCACCGGCGGCAAGGCCCCGCGCAAGCAGCTGGCCACCAAGGCCGCCCGCAAGAGCGCCCCGGCCACCGGCGGCGTCAAGAAGCCTCACCGCTACCGGCCCGGCACCGTGGCGCTGCGCGAGATCCGCCGCTACCAGAAGTCCACCGAGCTGCTGATCCGCAAGCTGCCGTTCCAGCGCCTGGTGCGCGAGATCGCGCAGGACTTCAAGACCGACCTGCGCTTCCAGAGCTCGGCCGTCATGGCGCTGCAGGAGGCCAGCGAGGCCTACCTGGTGGGGCTGTTCGAGGACACCAACCTGTGCGCCATCCACGCCAAGCGCGTCACCATCATGCCCAAGGACATCCAGCTGGCCCGCCGCATCCGCGGGGAGAGGGCGTAAAGCCTTTTTTCTTGACGAGTGTTCGGAAACCAAAGGCTCTTTTAAGAGCCACTTTCATTTTCACTTTAAGGAGCTGCCCTTCATTGCTGATCTTAACCTGGTTGTGGTCATTTGAAGGAGTTCGAATCTGCAGTTCACTCCACTCCGCGCCCCCCACCCTCGCTGCCGAACGACCTGCCTGGGTTCCTAGTTGCACTGTGAGCTGCGAGGGAGTCTTGCTTTCCTTTCAGAATTTTGTTTATCTTCCCCTCTTATTTCTTTCAGCTGCTTGCTAAGTGAAAGCTCAGGCCGCATTCGGCTGTCGCTTGTAAACCTGCGTTTTGTTATTGTAGATGGTTCCTTTGCAGAGTATGTTGTTGGGAGCCATTCCAGTTTTTATCATTTTTCTGGTGGCGGTTATCGAGATGATAAACACACCCCTGGTGCACCTGGTGCAAAGCGCCACCCATGTCCACATGTATGTTGCGTACGTTGGCTTCCTTTAGCTACTTATAAGTTTAAATGTAGCAGTGCAACTGAAGCCTAAAAATTTAGAGCAGCTACGCATATTCCACAATCAGATCTTGTCTTTCCCTTTGTCCTAGTGAGTGACTTCCTGTGTCTTGGAGCTTGGGCTTGTTTTCATTTTACTACTGCAATCTACGACACTAAACTCATTTTTAAACGTATTAATCAGCAAGGTACTTTTCCTACTGTTGACATTTGTTTATTGATTCCTTAAATCCAGTCAATCTTCCCATTTTTAGTCCTTGGCCTTTTCAGATACAGAGGGGAGGGGAGTCATATCCTTTCCCGCGTCTTGCGGTCTTTCAGTTTTCATATAGGTCCCTATGTTCTAGGAGAATCTGCAACTAGCAGTGTTTTTCCTAGTTGTGTCTTTTGTTTGTTTAACAGTATGTCTGGTCGAGGTAAAGGAGGCAAAGGCCTGGGCAAGGGTGGTGCCAAGCGCCACCGTAAGGTCCTGTGCGACAACATCCAGGGCATTACCAAGCCCGCCATCCGCCGCCTGGCCCGCTGTGGGGGCGTCAAGCGCATCTCTGGGCTCAGGTACGAGGAGACCCGCGGCGTGCTCAAGGTGTTCCTGGAGAACGTGATCCGCTATCTACTGTGACCTCACAGAAGGCCCTTCTCAGGGCCACTTATATTTTCTCTGGAGCAGCTGTGCACTTTGGTTACTGGCTTGGTAATTATAATGTGGGACGTTTTGACTGAGTAGGGTCCATTAGGAAATGTTTAGTATTTTAGTCCTTATGGTTGCTAGGTTAGTCCCATGGTGTCCATGTGTACAGCGTTACTTGCCTTTAGATACCTCGCAGATTTAAATAGCTGCAGTGGCACTGAAGCCTAAATGTTAAAACAAAACAAAAAAACCCAAAAAAGTAGGTTGTCTTATGGTCTCAGTCGTATTCTTTTACTATCAGGTATGATTTTTTTTTTTCTTTTTACGATAATGATTTGAAAATTACACAAAACTGACAAGCTGATTCAGGTGTGCCTTGACTCTGACAGAAGAAAAACTGGAGAATGAAAGTTGGTAAATGATATACTTAGAGGGTGCTAAAATATCTCCATGTATTGCTGTTTACAAAGGCTCAAAGATGTGTCCCCTTGTAACCTGAGGTGATCTAACTTTCCACTATTAAATGTAATCATCTGCAAGTGGGTGCTTCTTCGTGTGACGCCTCAGAGGCCTCACTTTCAACAAAGTCCTGGAATCTAATGATATCAATGTGCTATTCTGACAACTTACGATAAAGGGTGCAGTTAAATGCCACAGGAGAAGAAATTTTCTATTAAAAAAAGGGAAGATTGTTCAAGATTGAAAGAGACTAAACCAATATAGCAAATTGTTATAGTTTAGTACAGTTGAACAATGTGGTTGAGGCTTTGACTCTAAAGAAAAAAACTCTAATGGGTATTGGGACAGTTGAGAAATATGGAATGTGCACTGGATATCGGATCATTTTAGGTCACATTTTTATATTTTTTATTTTAAATTTGATATATTGATATTACATTAATCCCTATTCTTAGGAGTTATTTGCTCTATTTAGGTGTGAAATTTCAGATGTCAGACACTTTCAAATGGCCCATCTAGGAACATAAAAACAATAATTGTACAATTGTATCAAGGTGGTAGATGATTGATAAACCATCTTTTATTCCTTTTCATTGAATATTTTTATAATAAAAAATTTAAAAATTAAACAAATTATACAGTATGATATAAACCTTTGGTGCTATCATAAGAGAGGTTCCCTGAATACTGAACGTGATGCCTATCTGCTAGTGGAGAGATGGAAGCAGCAGGTCTCCCTGCTCCAAGATGCTGGTAACGAGCATGTGTGTCATTCCCTTGTTCTAGTTCCATACTCAGAAGTTAACCAAAGGAACAGGATATGGAAACAGACATTTCAGCAATCCTGGCAAAGATTAGAAAGATCATCAGTGTTAACCTAGGAGGGTCAGTAGGTAGTAATGCCAGATACATCCAGAAAGAAACAGGCCTGTCAGTTGTCTGAGTAAGAAACTCAGAATTAACTTTATGCTGTGATATGTATGTCATCCAGGTGTGACATGATCCAAGAGTGTTCTGTCTACTGCTACCACCCATGAAAGATTTATAGGTTAGCTTATGATCTTGCAAGTAGGGTAGGATTCCAGACTCTTCCCAGACCCTCACAGTCAGAAAAGATGGCAGGAAGGGACCTTGATTTCATTCCAGGCCAAACTTCACTTGTTGCCTGCCCCTTATTGTTGACATTATCAGTCCCAGAGTGAGTATTATGCTTTCAGTCTCAGAGTCTCTTGTGTTTTAGTCCTGTGTAGTTGTTCAGACTCTTAGGAAACAGTCACCCATACACTGAAGAACTTATGAAGAAGAATACTAATGTATTGACAATAAAATGGATGCATATCTGGAATTGTGGACTCAGAGCTGAGGATTCCGGAGACCTTGACCAGAGTTACAGAGAAAGATTGAGGGACTTGTTTTAGTTCATCTTGCCTCTTAGGAATGGAGTTCAGGTGTTCTGAGAAAAGGCTGGGTTCATTCTACTTAATGTCTGCTTAGCAGGTAACTATATCTTTGTGCACAGATTATGGTTAAGTCCAACAAGACTCAGGATTTAAGATGTATGTTCCTCCAGATCTCATGGTTTTGCTTTTAACTGTTACACTAATATATGGACACTCTTAGTCAAATACTGGCATTGTAGCAGGAGAGATTTAGAGGAAAAGATTTGGGTTTCCTTTGGGGAAATTTCCCCTATTTTTATTTATATTCACAGGTCCTTAATTTCCACTTTGTGTTAGTACTCTCTTTGGCACTGGTGTTGCAGTGACAAGCTGAAAGGGGCCTTGTCACAAAGAGTTTTTGTTCTCATGAAAGAAGACAGAAGATAGAAAATAGATGCACCGACTTGGTACTTTGGTTGGTGAACAATGGTATGAAGAAATACACAGGGAGTGTCACACTCAATACCTGGGGAGTGGGCTGTCATATTATGCAGGGAAGGAGGAGCTGGTATTTAATTATTGGATTTGTGGTAAGGTAGGGAGCCAGGACAAGGATTTTCCAGAACACATGATGGACAAAAGGAAGTTGAGATGAGAAAATATGTTTTTCTTTGAGGAGGAAAAGGCAGCCAGTACAGCTCCTTCTTATATTTCCAAAATGCATGAAAATCTGTGCTTACTATGTCACATCTCCTGACTGACCCTGCAGCCATTCTCTACGAGGACCTTTATGATTATACTGGCCTATTCAGGCAATGGAGAATCATCACCTACGCTTCAGCTTCTTAATTTAATCACACCCCAAAAGTCTCTTCTAACATACAGGGAAACATTTTCCACTTCTGAGGATTAGGGCATGAGCATCGTTGGAGAGGAAAAGCCATTATTCTGCCTATAACAACTATTATGGGGCATAAAGCGTTTTATTATTAAGAGTCCCTTAAATATACAATCCTCTACCAGAAAGCAGTTAAAACTTCTTTTTCCCCCAAAAGCTCTATATCCTTAGTTGTAGGCAGACTCTGGTTATCTTTATATTTAAAGGTAGTAGTATTCTTGGGACAGCCATAGATTCATACCTGAAGATACATCCAGAAGTAAAACCCAAAAGGGTGCTGCAGAAGGGGTCTGCTGCTGGTGTGTCACACTTCACCACTTGGAAGCCAACATTGCTGTCACTACCCCAGGTTGGCTTTTCTCCCAGAAGCAGAGACTCCAAGAGTGCTCTGAAGATGTCTTTTAGAAGTGTGACTGATTGGTGAAACTTGTGCCACATATCAGCATTTTATCAGCACTGGTAATTGGAGTTCTAAAAAGGTTATTGAGATCAATTCCCTAACCTGGGAGTTTCACAAATTTATATTGAAGATATATGGACTGACATTGTTCAAATATTTGTCCTCCAAATACTAGAAAAGGAACAAATAAAAGTGTATGCACTTAAAATATAATACTCTGAAAAAAATTGCATTTATGAGATGCCTGATGATTTCTATTTATTCCAGGTAAAGGAAAGGTCTCCCAAAGGAAAACTTGAAAAACCCTGAGTTGAGAGTTATTTGTGGAAGATAAAATGGCACATAAAGGATTCATTGATAGGCATTCCAGTTGCAGAAATGATGGTTAGGGATGAGGTTGTGGAGGAAAGCAGATGCTAGATAAAGCATAGTAGTTACTAGTGTTCTACAAATGTTAGAACTGGTTAATCTTATTTTTGCACAGATGATAGTATAAATTGCACAAGCTTCCGATTGCAAGGTGGTTAAAATGCAGGTGTGATCTAAAGAGACCCCGATCACTACAGGGCTCAATCAGGGCTGCAAGGTTGCATGCATCTCATTTACCAAAGAGATGGGAGCTACAAAGTTATGATAAACCTCAGTTAGAATTGGAAGAAAAATGACTTGGAAAATTAGGGCTAAAGAGCTGCTAAACCCTGGCAGATTAGGCAGTCCCCTCAAAACCACTAAGTAACTGCACTATTTGTCATAAAAATCGGTGCCATAGTTAACATAAAAGCCTAACCTGCACTTTCTACCCGAACTTGTCCTTGTCATTCTATAACTCATTTGTGGCAGCCTTTTATGACAATGTGGGTGGCCCTGAGAAGGGCCTTTTGTGAGATAGCCAACAAATAAAAGCTTAACCACCGAAGCCGTAGAGGGTGCGGCCTTGGCGCTTGAGCGCGTAGACCACGTCCATGGCCGTGACCGTCTTGCGCTTGGCGTGCTCCGTGTAGGTGACGGCGTCGCGGATCACGTTCTCCAGGAACACCTTGAGCACGCCGCGGGTCTCCTCGTAGATGAGCCCCGAGATGCGCTTGACGCCGCCACGGCGGGCCAGGCGGCGGATGGCGGGCTTGGTGATGCCCTGGATGTTGTCCCGCAGCACCTTGCGGTGGCGCTTGGCGCCTCCTTTGCCCAGGCCTTTGCCTCCTTTCCCGCGGCCAGACATGTTTCTAACAGCTCGTTCCTGCAGTTGTGGTGCTAGGCGCCCCCTGCAGCAATTTATGAAGCACCAGTGCGGACCTTTTTGGAAACTGAAAGAGCGCGGGCGGGAACACTGGCCTCTGTCCCCGCCTCTTTTCTGGTTTGCCACAGTATGGCCTTTGGAGCAAGGAAATGGATATTGCGTGGAGGGGTTCTCCAGGATGGTTAGTGCCTGTCCGGGTCCTCTCTCACAACTGATGTGCAAGTCCAGACTTATGATTTGGAAAGAGGAGCCTCTAATACTACCCTTGAGTACAAGAACGAGAGTTGCCAGAACAAAAGTAAATTTTAAATTGAAAGTTTCTTTAAAAAAACGAAATCACTAGTTTAAAATTTTTTTTTTAGGGTGCTAGAGATTGAATTCAGGGATGCTGTACATCTGCGCTACATTCACATCCCTTTTATGTTTTATTTTGAACTGTTCTCACCAAGTGTCCCAAGCTGGCCTCAAATGTGCAATATTCAAATCTTAGCCGCCCATGAAGCTGGGATTACAAGTGTGCGCCACTGTGCCTGGCTACTATTTTAAGTTTTTATGGTCTACCAATAGTCATGATTAAATTTGATCACTCATGAAATGTTACATTTAGCTGACTTCTATACCACTACATGAGGTATATACACCTACTACTTATAAGTAGCTCTAGGAAGGGGAGCCAGTGTCAATTGCATTTCCATTCTTTACCACTTTGTAAAGGGATGTCAGTATTATAAAGATGAAAGCTCCCAGGCTTGGAGATCTGATCCTCTTTGACTAAGTGGTATTTCGGTGTCTGATTCTTGAATCTCCTGACCTTCCCACTTTCTATACTAGGAGAAACATTTACTAGCATGTCATAATGAATGGCACTTGCAAATTAATGTTTAACAGACAATGCTAATAAGTTATGTGGAATACTGTCCAAGTACAAAGTGACCAAAGTCATGTTCTATTCAGATCATGATCTTGTATGTATTTTAGGCACATTTCAACATTTGCTTCCTCATTGGTCTCATTTGCATTCAGTGCTTTTCATATCATAGGGGAAGATGATTTCTCAAAATCCCTTCTTTGTGGGTGTTTGCTTTGTAGATAGAGAAAACAGTCATCTCCTGGACCCAGTGTCTACTTGGGATTAGGCTTTTACCATTCATATAAGTTTGAAAAGAAGTGTTCTGAACTGATTCTTACACTCCACCTTTCTGTGCTTATTTACATTTAAACTGAAGTTAAAAATTTCTTCATCTACTGTATCCTCTATTCATTAGACAGTGCAGATAGAGAATATTTTCTCATTGCTGAATGTTCTTCTGGTCTGTGCTGTGATAAGGGATTTCTTTAGAGGAACTTCTATTCCATCCTAGGGGAGTGTGGTGCGTACTTGACCAGGAGTCTCACTGGAGGAAGTGAGGATATAGAGTATTTCCTCAAGTGTGATAGAAATAAGCCAGCTTTGGGATGCATCAGACATCATAGATCGGAAAAAGACATAAACAAATTGAAAGTTTAAAAGCAGTGGTATCTTTTTTAGAAAATATAATTAATATGCCGTATTTGTGCTCTCAGGGGAATTTCTAGTGTGCAGCATCCTCACGTAAGGCCATTTGGTAAGAAGCGACATTAAGTCTGATTTCTTATTTTCCTATAGACCTTTCAAGCACATTTGGTTCTAACAACACTGCATCTTCCTTTTAGTCCTTGCATTGCTGCTTTTGGCATTCATTCGGTGTAGATATTTACCTCTTGAAGCCTCTGATGTTCACTGAATTTTAAAATGCTTACACATAGCCCCTGTGAAATAACCTAGTAATAACTTAGCCATTCATCGTGGAGGTGAAATTAATATAAAAGTTCGAGAATGTGAAGCCATGTGTTAGATTGCCATAGCTACTAATATTTACATGTATAAAAATAATTAATGTTAGTGTAGAGAATGACCTATCATTTTAGGTTTAATCTATGAATCTAGATATGAATGTTTGTATATAGATTTGAGTTTCCAAAGAGAAATTACTTTTTTTTTTTAAGGGCTAACTACCAAAGTAATAGGTGAAACTTGTTTTTGACTTTTAATTTATAGTCCCAGGTGTGATCCATCTTTCAGGAACTCTGCCCATGTTACAATTTACAAAGAAGCAATGATAGAGCAACTATATTCCACATAAAACCTTCTATAATCCTGTGACTAGGAACTTTGCTAGTGACATCAATTCTCCGTTTTTGCCCTCCAAGAAAGGCAGAGGTTATATACCAAAAAATAAAGAAATGTCCATTAGCCCCAAGGTTTTCTCATTTATAGGGAACCTAAATAACCATGAGAACCAGTAAGAGTTGCCAAGAATGAAATGGTGACATCTGCTAAGGAAATATATGTGAATAATTCTAGCAATTATTAGACAAATCCTGTTATGTCTTTGAGAATGTCCTGAATTTTATTAGTATCTTGAAGTCTACATAATGTAAATCTATACATTTAAGAAGAAAAGTACTTATATAATGTCTCTTCCTGCTGCTAGTGATGAAAGATGCTACAGAGGATGATCTTCCATAGATCCATAAAATGTTTCCTAGAAGAATTATTCACTGCTGCTGATGCAGTCCTATTAGCTGGCATCCTTTAGAACTCCTATTTGTATTTTATGTTACATATCATGGTTTAAGGTCCCAGAGATTTGATTCCAGCCAATACAGTCTAAAAACATGAGAGAACTTATTTTTATGGAATTGGTTAAGTGTGAAGACATGACATCTGTAATGTTGATTATTCTGTCTTGGATTTACATGACAAAATGTTCAAGTCATCATTAAATGAAAGCCAGCACGAATCAGTTGTTGGAAATATAAATATTCATTAAAAGAAACGGAACACTAAGATAGTTTTTCTCTTTATTTTACAAACATGGGGCTTCATTTTGGTACCTGATTATTTGATGAAAAATATTGCTTTTGTGCTTAGTTAAATAAGAACCCAATTCTATCAGCTCTATTGTATTATAAACTATCAGGGATGCTGTAGGAAAACCACTCATGTTTGTTCAATACCTTGAGTGTTGAACACATTCAGGTAATTAGAATTAAATAACTTGTGGCATCCTATTTCATATTTCACATGCGAAAAGCTCAGTCAGAATCATGAAATTTCAGAAAGTGATTTTTTCCTAATCCTCTGTGTTCACATTTTCAATATTGAAATCTGAAGTAGTATATTTTGAGAAATAGGAAATGTGTACAACATTTTATTTTAAAGCTCGGAGAGGAAAAAGTTTTATGACAAGGTGCCTGTCATTAAATTATATTAAAGAAGTTAGTGAAATGATGTAGAGCTGCCATTGTATTCTTCTTGATTCAGTTTTCTGTTTTTTTGCAGTTGGGGTAATTGATCTCTAATGCTCAATGTTTGTTTGGAAAATCTATTTAGAAAGGTTTACCTAGAAGGTGAAGGGAGGTGCTTCACTCCCATCTTTGGAAACTGTTTAAATCACTAAAACAGATTCATCAGCCCAACTTATACAGTGGCATTTAAAATGCTTTAAAAAATCTGTTATTTTTGTAAAATAATCATCTCTCTTGTATGTAGAAGTTTCTATCCCAGTGCCAATTCCTAGAGCTTGGTGCAAACAGTTCGCGGGAGTGCCTGTGTTATTGCTTCCGCGAAAAACCCGAATTTCCCTATATATCTGAGTCAAAATTAGTATATTTATATGATCTTGAGAAGATGAAAATGCACAGAACAATATTCAGAAAAAAAGATTTGCAAACGAAGTCGGGAGAAATAGTATTTTTGAGGAAAACCTGAAAGTTGTGTCAATTTGACTGAAGTTAGAAAGAGAGTTGGGGGAATTAGGAAAGTTTCAGGGTGTCGGTTTTGAAACTAGATGTAGAAAACAAGGCAGGAATGAAGCCTGAAGCCTCTGGGATCCGTTTTCCCCAAACCCCTAATCGTTTCGTGCCCAGGTTTCTTTTATTTTTATTCTTTTTTGAGGGGCAACAAACACAGCTGCCCGGCAGAGCCGAGGAACCCTCTCCACTGCGCGGCGCAAGGCACCGGCAACCAATCAACACGCAGCTTCTCTCTATATAAACCCCAGCCGCCGGCGCCCAGCACTCGCCGTTCTGACAGTTTGAGCTTACTTTTAGCTTTTTCTGGCAAGACTAGAAACATGTCCGAGACCGCTCCCGTGGCTCCCGCAGCACCCGCACCTGCGGAGAAGACACCTGTGAAGAAGAAGGCAAAAAAGGCTGGCGCCGCTGCTGGGAAGCGCAAGGCGTCCGGGCCCCCGGTGTCCGAGCTCATCACCAAGGCAGTCGCCGCCTCCAAGGAGCGCAGCGGCGTGTCCCTGGCCGCGCTCAAGAAGGCGCTGGCGGCCGCCGGCTACGACGTGGAGAAGAACAACAGCCGCATCAAGCTGGGCCTCAAGAGCCTGGTGAGCAAGGGCACCCTGGTGCAGACTAAGGGCACCGGCGCCTCCGGCTCCTTCAAGCTCAACAAGAAGGCGGCCTCCGGGGAGGCCAAACCTAAAGCGAAAAAGGCGGGAGCCGCCAAGGCTAAGAAGCCCGCCGGCGCGGCCAAGAAGCCCAAGAAGGCGACGAGCGCCGCCACCCCCAAGAAGTCAGCCAAGAAGACCCCAAAGAAGGCGAAGAAGCCCACCGCTCCTGCAGGGGCCAAGAAGGTGGCCAAGAGCCCCAAAAAGGTGAAAGCGCCGAAGCCAAAGAAGGCTGCGAAGAGCCCGTCTAAGGCCAAGGCCCCAAAGCCCAAGGCAGCTAAACCTAAGGCGGCCAAGCCCAAGGTTTCCAAGGCCAAGAAGGCGGCCCCCAGGAAGAAGTAAGATTGGAGCGGGACGTCCTGCTTTTAAAATCTCAACGGCTCTTTTCAGAGCCACCCAAAGATCTCACTAAAAAGAGCTGACCTGGTCTGAACAGCTGAGAACGTGTTCTTAGTTTTGTCCCTAACATTTTAAAGTTTGGAATTTGAACTCCCGCCTTGACATGTGATTGGCCATTTTAACGCGCATGGCTCCGCCGCAGCGCGCATGGTTAGACTTACTAAAGCAGCCCAATCCTGTGCAGCCGGTTGGCCTAAGGAGGGCTTTTGTGTTGCGTTTTGTACTTGGTGGCCTATGCTTTTGGCTGACTCGATGAGATATTTTCTAAGAGGTACCAGAGTCAGATTACCAAGCACTGCTGGCAAGTGGTAGTGTGTGGTTCCCGCCATAAAGCAAGTGTAATCCGGGCTCGAGGAATGCTAGCCTTGGGCTGTTTTTTGTTTTCCCCCACCCAGAATTATTACAAAAGCAACTGTCAAATGACAATGGGGGGAAAAAGTAGTCTGGCAGTTTCGTTGAAGTTGGTTTCCTTTTTGTCTGCTGGGCTGTTTAGATTTATCCAATCAGGACGTGCCTTTTGGCATTCCTGGGCGTGCAATTGGAAGTGCACCAATGAAATCTAGAATTTACTTCATGTTATCTAGGGGTCTGTGGAAGATCAGGTTTGTTAGAGGAAAATGATTCCTTATTGTTGTCATTCTATCATAGCATTAATTAGTGCAGCCATCATGCCAAAGTTTAGTGTAAATAGTAAAGAGCATATTTCGCAGTTTAGAGTCTACTTTTGCTTTTCTCACTGTTGAGAATCTAGGAAGCCAGTGTTGGTTTATTCAGTTAGTAAACACGGAATGGGGGAGCAACACAACAAAAAGGTTTGAGAAGGCGGAAATGCTACTGTGTTCTTCACACATCAAGGTTTTTGTTTTTTTTTTTTAAAGCCTGTAGGAAGATGAGTTGACTTGGATGGTCCATTTCTATATTATTTCTGTGCTTTCAGACTTCTATTATTTTTGGAAAATTCACGTTCATTGCCAGAATCTATAGATGTTTTTGTCTTCTATTAGGAAGCCGCTACATTTTTATTTTTACTAACCCTCAGTGCATTTTAACAATTCCTTCAATTATGAGTATACACAGACATATATGGTACATATGGATCTCGAAGTACCTGTGACATTTTCATCATTGTTAATAGCAAATACTTTCATGTCACTTTGCAGGTATAGTAGGTACTGGTTTGCACTCATTTTGACTCCTTCACACTGACATTCAGTATTATGCCTGAAACTGAATCGTATAATTTGATGTTATTAGACATTAAAAAAATTCTTGGAGGATATTTTAAAGTCAGTAGCTCTCATTCTGTAATAATAATAATAATAATAATAATAAGTAATAATAACTTATTATTATTATTATTGGCACTGGGGATGGAACCCAATGTTACTTAACCACTGAGTCACATCCCCAGCCCTTTTAATATTTTATTTTGGGACAGAGTCTCACTACATTGCTTAGGGCCTTGCTAAATTGCTGAGGCTGGCTTTGAAGTAGTGATCCTTCTGCCTCAGCCTCCCAAGGTGAAAGGCATATGCAACCATGCCTGGTAATATTCTGTGTAATATAAACAAGTGGGACCAAATCTCACAAACCCTTAGGAGTAAAATGACTCAATCTTGTTCTTTGTTATTATTCCCTTATTTGTTAATAGCTTATTAAATTCGACATTCTACTTAAATGTCTCAATTCAAAGGTACGGTTAAAACCTGTATTTTTAAAGCTGGAGTTCAATTTTTGTTTTTATTTTTTAAACCAGGCTGCATCATGTGATTTCCTTTGTTCAGGAGAAAGCCACAGATCCTTCTCCCTTTGTGACAGTGGCTTGATTGAGATCTGAGTAAATGGAAGACTGAAATAATAAAAAGGAAATAAGAGATCTCTGGTTTATTAAGGTTCATAAAAACTCTGCAATTGCTTCCCTTGGATCTCAGTATGCTACTGACATTCGGTGTAGTTGACATTCTTGTTTTAAAGTTATAAAACTTGTGGCTTAGACAGAAATAATGAACATAAATAAGCATTTATTGTCAATAGATGAAATGGATCTTTTATATGTTCTGTAATCCTGTCGTTCTTTTTCTGATCCCCATCTATGATGGAAAAGGAGGGTTTTTGTGTTTTTTTTTTTTTTTTTTACTTTTTAGGGTTACTGAGAAAGAAATTCACATTTTTTTTTTTGTTAATATGATTCATTGTGATTTATTCAAGTCATAATCCTTTTGGAATGCAACTGGACCAATTTAACATGACCTTTGGTTTATGTCGATTTGTGTGTGCATTCTTATGCCTTGGAAAGGCCCTAGTTTGCAAGGTACTCAGAACTTGTTTAGGTCTTCATCCATTTCCACAAATTTCTGTAGCAGTTTAATTTAGTTACAATGAGCACCTTAGGTGATGCTCATTGAGTAAAGAAGCCCATAGCCGTCTTAGAATGGATGGCATGAAGGCATTTTGATTTTATCTCAGATGATGGAGGGCACTGATGAGTGTGTTGGAAGTGTGACAAAGTGACTTTTAGGACCATTCTGAAGTCAGCACTTTCTTTTTTCTGCTTAACAACTGCTCGTTTCTTTAACTATGGGGAAAAAACACAGTTAACATTATTATGTAGAGGCCTTGATTATGTATCCCTGTTAATAATTAATTAGGCTAATTTTTAAAGACTTGTCAGAGTCTCTTGCATTCCCCCCACCCCCCAACACACACACTGTATCTTTTTAGTTTCCTAACTCTAGTTTTTCCATGTCCCATTCCTAAATTCTGGTCATGGGTAAAAAGAAATCCAAACTATACTGGATGAGAATGGTTACTGGCTCCCAGCTGCCTTTGTTCAAGCTAGAGCTTGGTAGCATCTTTTCATTAGAACACTTTGCTCACACTAATGAGCACTGTTAACAACTCAAATTAGACTATTCCCTGGCCCCCAGCTTTGTTCACCTATAAGTCCCTCTATTCTTTACTTGGGAGATTCTTCCTAATGCTTCCAATTCCATGTCAAGCTCTATCTCCATGAACAATGTCATCTGAGTTAAAAACTAGTTACCGGCAGGCATGGTGAGTTGTGCTTTAATTCCAGTTAGTATGAAGCCTGGGACAGGAGGAGCTCAAGTTTAAGGCTCACTTGGACAATACAGAGGAATCCCACTAAAAGAAGAAGCTATCTCTGTGTTCTTTTTTGGTGATTGAAGTTGGGTACCATGATTGTCAACAGAAAAAATCTTAATGTGCTAATTTTTTTCTTTACTAGATTCTAGGGCTTGAATCTTTGTTTTGTTTTCCTCTATTTTGGGTGTGTTTGTATGTTGAAAAAAATAATCAACTGAATCTCAGAAAGGCCATCAAGTGGGTTAAATTATTGACAGATATTAACAATTTTCAGTATATTTTTTTAAATATACGAAGCCAAAAGTACTATAATTCTCTTGCTCTTTTATGATCCTTTTCTTTACAGCTTGATTTTCAAATTGTCTTGTTTCAAGTACACTATTAAAAAATTTTGGGGCTAGGTTTACTATAAACAACAACAGCAACAAAACAGAAACAAGAAGTATTTTTGTTTTGGGCTAATAAGTCAGGAAGATGTGGAAAAATGATACATAAAATTTCTTAATTGTCTTTTGAGTTTTAGCTGTTATTTCCATAAGGTAAAGCCACTGGTCATTCAGATTACATTCCCGCCCCCCACTAATACTGGGGTTTGAACCCAGGTACATTTACCACTGAACCAAATACCCAGCCCTTCTTATTTTGAGATAATGTCTTGATAATTTGTTATTACTGGGATGACATGTATGTACCAATGTGCCTGGCTACCTGGTTTTTAAATTATATGTACTGTACGGGAAGAAAGGTATGATGTCTTTCTTTATCCATCATAGCAATGATTGATACCCCAATGACAAAAGATAGGTTAATAAAAAAAAATAATAAACTTATGTGATATAGTTTACATGACATAGAAATTTTTAGCATGAAGACCCCAAACTCAAGGCAAACTATTCATTTATTTGCTTATGTTTGATAAAGTATGGACAGCCATGTAGACATATGATTGGACATAATTTAATGATAATAGAATATGTGGGGAAACCCAGCAAGACTTGTTGAGATTCTTCTTGACCTTGCTGGGTGACAGGCTTTCCTCCTTGTTGAGGCGAGGCTCCTTCTTAACTAGGTGAAATGTTATGAAAAATGTTAGGAATGTTATGAAAAATCTTTTGATCCACCATCAGACAAGGTAGGTTAGGGAAGTTCATTGTGTCCAGCTCCCAGGCAATAAAAGATGGGGGAAAATTAGAATAACATATTTAGGCTTTATGGCTTGCATTGGGGGAAAGTGACTCTAATGTCTTATTAGGAGGAAGAGAATCCAATTTCAGTGACATGACTGGGGATGGGGGAGGAAGAGGAGATAGAGACAGGACAGTTGAAGGTCAGAAAGAAATTTTTTTTTTGAAGCTGCATTAGTTTGGGGTATCATTTTCTATGCTCCAACAGTAGTTACAGAAGGCCCTGGAATGGATACATAGAGTTTAATGTACCAACATATAAAATATTATGACTCAAATTTGTAATCTTCCCTAAGCAAAAATCAAAATTCATTTTAAAACATCAGCTAGTAACCACTGTCTTTGTGTTAGCTTTTGAAAATTAAAAAAAAAAAAATGTGTGTGTGTGTGTATGTATGTATGTATGTATGTAGCTAATACATCTAGGGTATTAATGACATGCTGGGTATAAAATCTAAAACCTGCCAATGTTGAGTTTTTATGTTCATTTATCAGTTACATTTTCTGACAACTTTCTGTAATTGTACAATAGAACTTCATAATTACATAGGAACCTGTTAATTTCAAAATTCATGCATTTATTTTAAATATGCAATATGAAATAATTAAAATTGTGCCAATGAAAATATTACAGTCTTCCTTTGACAGATTCTCAGATGATAAAGTCCTCAGGGAACTGGTGATAATTGTGCTGATGCTGTTCTTTAAAAAATCATAATTATTAATGGGAAAAGTTTTGGCTCCACCACTTATCTAAATTTTTTAGTTTCCACTTCATTTTAGTGCTTGTATAATAGCCACTATGTGTCTTAGTTAGTAGTGTACTGTTGAAGGTTCATATAATGATCCATGACTTCTGGCAAATTGAAAATACACAGTAAATGTTGATTATTCCTATTTCAGTTACCAAAACTATATATTGAAATTACATAAACCTTATTTAAAATATATTAACAGGTATACATCACATATATACATTACATAAAACTATATAACCAGGAATGCATTCAATGGTAAGTTTTGTTTGCTAAATAATCTTTTATTTTAAGTGTTAATTTGATCAAAATATTTTCTGAGGTTTTTTTTTTTTTTTTTTAAGGCAAAGGAGGATCCTAGGTGTTCTGGTGGATTTAATGGTACAATGTTTTGTGTGCCAACTGAATCTTCATTCCTCAAAGTCCAATACTCTGACAGAAAGAGGTTGAAAACTTATGTGCCAGAATTTGAACAAATTTATAGTAATACATTCAATCGTGGAATCCTTTTTTCCAACATTGTAGGGGTCAATAATATTAAAAATATCTAGTAGTCTAGTATTTTAATTGTGGACAGTTGATCTTTTTTTCAGATACTCAAATGCCTGAGTTCAGAGCACTCAAGTCTCAAATGTTTTGCAGATTTTCCATGATTATAAATTTCTTTTATATAATTGCCAGGATTTACTATGATTACTTTGCTTGTGTAAAGAAATGGCCTATATTGATTTTACCACCCAACAGCATATCTTAATAACGTTTTATTCTTAAACATTTATTGTGATATTGGGAATTCAACCCAGCTGGTTGTTTTTTTTTTTTTTTTTTTGAGAAGGGCCTTCTGGCAATTGCAAGAAAGCCTGCAACTTAAAACAGCTGGTTCTCTATTCCAAGCCACATGTCCTGTCTTCCTATTTTAAGAATATGTTTTTTGAGAAGGGTATCACTAAGTTGCCCAGGCTGGACTGTTTAACATGAAATCTCCCGCCATACATATCCTTCTACATTTTCAGGGTAGTCTGCCTGTGTAGTTTCAGAATGGAATTGCTGTCTCCCTTCCCTTCATGTCCTGTTTGGACATAAGCTTCCTTCCCTAGGACCAGGGTTTTATGATATAATGAACGTTGCCAAGTACTTTGTCCTTCATATTCTGGGTTATAATCGAAACCTTGGCCATAAGGGTTGCATGCAGGGCCACGAGGTGGCTGGCTTGCAGAATTAGAGATGGGCCTCAGTAACTTCGCAAGAAAAGGTATCCTCTAATGCATACCAGGAGCCTTGACAACCTGGACTATTTTCAAAATCAAAGTGGAATTATGTAAATCCAACTATTTTAAGTGTTCGTGCCTAAGGTGGACGGCCATCACATGAAATAGTGCCAAGAAACAGAAAACCAAGTGTAAGTTGAAAAGTCCCTAAAGACTTGTCAATTAGACACCAACATAAATCTTTGCATTTATAAGTAGGGCAGAAAATCAGCAAAACAAAACCATGGAAAAAGCGCTCGATTTAAAAGGGCAAAAAGAGCACATCACTTAAGAATTTGACCTTAAGTGAGTGCAAAGTTATCCATTATTTTGCGAGTACTGCAGCATCTTCCAGTAAGATGTAGTTGGCCCTGAAAAGAGCCTTTAAACCTTAATCGAACACTCACTCAGCAAAATATTTTACGCCCTCTCCCCGCGGATGCGGCGCGCCAGCTGGATGTCCTTGGGCATGATGGTGACGCGCTTGGCGTGGATGGCGCACAGGTTGGTGTCCTCGAACAGCCCCACCAGGTAGGCCTCGCAGGCCTCCTGCAGCGCCATGACGGCCGAGCTCTGGAAGCGCAGGTCGGTCTTGAAGTCCTGCGCGATCTCGCGCACCAGGCGCTGGAACGGCAGCTTGCGGATCAGCAGCTCGGTGGACTTCTGGTAGCGGCGGATCTCGCGCAGCGCCACGGTGCCGGGCCGGTAGCGGTGAGGCTTCTTGACGCCGCCGGTGGCCGGGGCGCTCTTGCGGGCGGCCTTGGTGGCCAGCTGCTTGCGCGGCGCCTTGCCGCCGGTGGACTTGCGCGCTGTCTGCTTAGTGCGGGCCATGAGTTTGGGTCAGCTCAGTCAGAAGAGGAAGTTTTGCTGGCTCCTCTATTTATACAAACAGAAAGGCCCTGATTGGATTGCACTCCGATTGGATTGTGAAGAACGCCCTCCTATTCCGTGGGTGGAGTCCGGAAGTGCTTGGGGTGGTTCACTCTTGCTTCTTCCGTTCAGTGCAGATTTTGAGCGGCAATTTCTGTTAAATAGCCTTTAAAAACCGTTTTCTGAGCAGTTACTTTGACAATGTGTCATACCTCTAACATTACATAGAAACAATCGTAGGTTATTGTTCCGCTCGACAAAACAGAATGAGTTGCCTTAGGATTCTAGTTTTCAAAAGCTTTTAAAAAAAGTTTGCATACTTAATGTTTCCATCCAAGTGTCCTCATCCGCCTATTTAAAAGTCCAAGGCCAGGAGTGTGAGCTAGTGGTGCAGTGCTTACATAACATGCGTGAGGGTTCTGGGTGCAATACAGCACTGCTAAAAAAATAAGAAAAACATCTAAGTCCATTATCTACTGATCACGCATCTTTTCTGAATCTTAGTTACATTTACTGTAAATATCTGAGCCTCTTAGACACAGTCTTTTATGATATTCTGTTCCAAAGTAAGTAATTTTGTTTCCCACTGGGCACACGCTGCATGATCCTCTAACTTGTCGCTGGCTCTTTAAGGCGGACGCGAACCCCGGCAAGATGGCGGCGGAGAGCCGCCGTGTCTTTTCAGGACCCGTGACGCAGGTCTCGGAATTCTTGCTGGAGAGATCGGAGGTGTCCTGCGCAATTTCAGACATCAGCAGAGCTGACCCCAGACAACAGGATTCCTTTACTTGTTTTAACATTCAAACGCCACAGTTGGTACATCTTTTCAAAAGAGACATTTACTGGGAAAAATTCTCAATAAAGAAAATTATGATATGGCACGAAAATCAGCCTATTGGCTCCCCAGCAAGTTCATTTTTCAGCCAATGAAAAGAAAGCAGATTGGAAGCGCACAATTTACATACTCTTAGTCCATTGGGTAGTATGGTCCAATCAGAGCGTAGACTTCTAAGTCCTGATTTGCATGAGTCTGCTTATATAATAGGACCTTGAGCGCCTCTTAGTGGAACTAAATTTTTGTGTTTTCTTGTTTTTTATTGAAGCCATTTTAGAAAGAGACTACTAGTTTCCAAAATGTCAGAGCTAAGACACAGTGGAAGGATCACCCATGCACACACACAAAACCCAAACACTACAGCAAAGGCAGTTATTTTATGTAAGTTCGTAAGGTCCTGGATAAAGTCCATCCTGATTGTGGCAATCAGTCTAAGGCCTTGGGCATCCTGAATGTGTTTCAGAGCATGGAGAAGTCTCTCCTGGCACTTATAGTGCTCAACTGTCAGCTCTAGGGAGGTTCAGATAGCTGTGTGCTTATTGATGTCCGGGGAGTTTACCAAATACAGTTTAAACTTGTAATAAGTTTACCCGCAACAGATGTTGTGTGTTTTTGTTTTAGATATCAAATAGTTTTATCAGAGCCACTCACTTTTGCCAGATCGAGGTACTTGTACTATGTTTTGTAAATATATCTTATCTTCTTTTCACATTTGACCCGTTTTACCTAAGGAGGAAACATTATGACAGTGTGTGTGGTTTACTTTAGTCAGTGCAGCAGAATTTAGGAACTGTATAGGAGGAAATTCCCGTCCCTATATGTATGTAGTGTTGCCAAAAGCCTGGTATTGTCCCTGATGCCAACCCCATAATGAGGACGTGATTTTGAGAAAAAAAGAAAAGGAAGGTTTACTACTTTGCTTGCAGAGGAGAAACACTGGGGACTCCTCTCCCAAAGGCTGTGATTCTGTTCATCAGCAGGAACTGGGGGCTTTGGAAGGTGTGATTCAAAGGCTACATTCAATCTGTTGTCTGTTTAGACTTCTAATTCATTTGTTAATTTGGGAGATAGTCATTTCTGAGATCTGCTGCCATCCCCAAAGTCTGAATTACTTCCTTCCAATGGTGGACATGTGCTCAAGGACAAATAACTGTCTAGGATGGAGAAGAAAGGTAATTGTATTTGCCCTGAGATTAGGGAGGGGGAGAGATTAGGGAGGAGCAGGCAGAGAAAAAGAGAAAGAAAGAAGTCCATTTAAAAAATGTTTCAGTGGCAGAGCAGCAGGGGCTATAATCAAAAAATAAATTGGACTACTGTAGTACTACTTTATACTATTTATTTATTTTCAGGCCTTAAGGTCTGTATATAGTGATTTTCTAAATACTTGAATGTTCTCAAACTTGTCCCATATTTAGCTTTCATAATTTTATACTGGCTAACTGCGAAGTTCAATGTTGCCCAATGCTTATATGACTGGGCCTTGGGTGCTTTCTAATATGTTGCCTACTTTTTGATTTTATGTGCTTTACAAATTGAAAAATACATTTTACTGAGGTGATGTAATGTCACTACTACAGTACAGAAAGACCTGAGTGTGTTTTTGAACCTGAAAGTCTAATGTTGTTACCTAGTACATTAAATTTTTCTGTTCCCCGCTTTCACTTAGTTTGGGTCACTAAGTTTCCTTCACTTAGATATGGAGAGGGATGGATTTTAAGAGCTCTGTTATTCCCTGGAGGTATGATCTAAAGTTCTCTGAAGAAGCCACCGCTCTATTGAAGATCCTGCAAGCTGCTTGGCTGACTAGAACATCTTAATTGTGGAGAGATGGACTGCTGTAAGATTGAGAGGCAAAATGATCTTGGGCTAGCCTTAATCAATTTAATAGCCATTTACTACCACCTGTGTATCTAAGCTAATATACTTGTGACTACTAGTTAAATCTTTTGGAAGTTTCTTTTCAGCTTTGCAGACCTCTACATTTCACCAATACTCAAGTGTAAAAATGTTGTAAAATAACATCTGAAACCTATATACAAGTATTTTCCCCACTCTGTTGCAGCCCTACCGGTCTATATCCCCACCAGTGTGTACAGTAAATGCATTGATTTCTATCTTTTTTTGTGTGTCTGTGATTATTAAATTTTACGTAACCACTTGTGTTGTGGAGCATATTCTTCAGAGTGACCTCAATACATATTCCCATGCCTTGGCCAATCATATTTGGCTCAGAATACATTACCTCTTTTTGGAGCAAGAACTGTGTTTTGCATCCACAAAGCACACAAAGATGTGGTCGCATATGGTTCCTGTCTTGAAAGTAGACCATTTATACTTGTGCTGCTGAAAGTGAAATGACCTTTTCAATTGTATTTGAGCACATGCCAATGCTTAAAAACTGTTAAAATAAACCATCAAGCCATGATAATTGTCTGTGGTGGTCCTGAACTTGATATTTGATGGTGAAATAGTAGTGAAACAGGATAGGTTACTTTTTTTTTTTTTTTAAGTGTAAGTCTTTTAGTAGATTAAAAATTACAGGCTATGTTCACACAATAGCGTGGAGGCCACCTTACGAATTATTCCATTTCAGTACTGTCAGAAAAAACAGATGTCTAAGAACCAAAAGAAAGACTGACTATATACCACTCCATGGTATTCTGATTGATTCTATTAGCCTGTACGCAGGAATCTGGTTTAGAGGTGAGGTGAAGTGCACCATTTGAAGGTGCCTGTAATGGGCTACTGCTAGTGACCTCTTGTAAAAACTAGGACAGGAAAAAAAAAATCTCCAATTCATTTTTAACCTCCCGTTTTCTTGGCTGAGATCCATGTTATCAAAGATTATCAAGAGAAAGATACACATTTATTCCGTGACATGTGAGATCATAAAAATTAAGACCCATAGGTATACGTAGAAATTGAATGCTTAAATACTGAATCTGACAGAAGAGTAAATGATGAAGACATAAAAAGGGGGTTTGTGGGCTGGGGATGTGGCTCAAGCGGTAGAGCACTCACCTGGCATACATGGGGCGCCGGGTTAGATCCTCAACACCATATAGAAATGAAGATATTGTGTCCATCTAAAATTAAAAAAACGGGGGGGGTTTGTGCTACGGTCATTAATGATGGAACAGTACTTTGGACGTTAAACCTTTCTTCAATAAGGCTTATTTTGTACAGATTTCTCTTCACAGGCCTGCCGAACTGTGGTGATAAAAATACTTTCATTCAGGTATAGGGAGGGCATGTTACGTATGAAGGGTTATCTCCCTGGGTTGGGGCAAAGAAAGTAGAGGCAAGGGGAGAGTGCCTAACACCCGTCTCCTCTCCCACTCCCAATTTTGTTCTGTATCTTTACTCCCAAATGGCATGTTTTGCTGCCTTTCAAGACCAAGATACAGAAGACAAGCTTTACCTGACTCGTTTGAAATATTTAAAAATTTATTTCTTGGTGTTTATTAAAATAATGCTATAGGCAAGCACCTGTTTTGCTTTTATAGCTGACAAAAATACACAAAACCTTTAGAGGAAATCAAAGCTAAGGCTTATAAAATAGCATGGAGCAAGAGAAATAACAGGTGGGTTAATACGCTGTTTCCTAAACCATGGACAACTTGAGCCATTTACTGGTGGACTCCCAAGAGTTTCTACAGACCAATCCCATTGTGATTCATTGGCAAGGGTTCACTCCCTGACGTGACCGCATTAACAAGGAGTAAACAATCACAGCAGTTGATGGAACAAAGTAAACTAGAGCGGCACACCCTCTGAATTACCTTATTTTCAGTTGCAGGAAGGAGAAGACAAAAGCAAAGCAAATTCACAGCCCTTTAGAGTGAAAATTAAAGTGGCCCTAAAAAGGACCGTTTAGAGATTTTTTTTTCTGCGTAGGCGCAGGTGAAACTCAGCCGCCGAAGCCGTAGAGGGTGCGGCCCTGGCGCTTGAGCGCGTAGACCACGTCCATGGCCGTGACCGTCTTGCGCTTGGCGTGCTCCGTGTAGGTGACGGCGTCGCGGATCACGTTCTCCAGGAACACCTTGAGCACGCCGCGGGTCTCCTCGTAGATGAGACCCGAGATGCGCTTGACGCCGCCACGGCGGGCCAGGCGGCGGATGGCGGGCTTGGTGATGCCCTGGATGTTGTCCCGCAGGACCTTGCGGTGGCGCTTGGCGCCGCCCTTGCCCAGGCCTTTGCCTCCTTTCCCGCGACCAGACATGGCTAAAAGTTGGGGACGAGTAGCTCACAATGCTGCAAAACGTATGTTTATAGTCCTCATGCGGACCTTATTGAAAACCGGACATGAGGGCGGGAAAGAGTGACAAATTGTTCCAAAATCATTGGTCACCGCCCACAGTGCTTTCGAAACCCATAGGCGGAGGGAGGAGGAGACAGAGTGCTGTGTGTTCCTGCTTGCCCATTGATTCTGTCACCTAGAAGTACCCTTAGGATTGAAGCCATGCTTAGGGTTGTGGATGAATTTTTATACTCTTTGTCATGTCGAATATGCATGATTTACTTGCTTCTCTCCGATTTAAAAGAAACTGTTCACTTTGAATCAAATCGAAAGGGTTATTGACACTGTTAGAATGCTCTAGGGAGTGAGGACTGAACTGAGAGCCACTGGGTAATAGGAATGAAGTCTGTGGGCCCACAGATGGACTTCTACTTCAGTGCTCTTGAATCTCTTCCTAAGCTCTTTGGCAGCCAGGCTCTACCTTCAATTGCTATCCTAATTCCCATCTCTGTGTTTGTGTAAAATTTTGATTTAAAAAGTCATTGTGAAATTTTTGTGATCACATTTAAATTTATTTAATCACTTCTTATGACCACCTCCACACCTCTAACAGTTCCTCCTAGGATTTGCACTGTCGGATAAAGTAGAGCGACTTGTAACATTGGAAATATGGATGTTGCTCCTAAGGACTGAATTTTTTTAATGTGATTTAATTTAAAAAGCTACTCTGCATTAATTAGGAAATATCAGGTATATTTGAGCAACTCATAGGAAATTAATTTATGATTGTAATTTTAAGGCTGATACAGTTACCTCCAATAAAATGTAAATATTATTTGAGTAAAATATACACCCAATGAAGATTTGCAAAAAGTGTGAAATATTTCAATATAAAAAATGTTTGGTATTATTTTGTATTCCATAGGTAGTAGTATCAGGATCTTCCTTTCCTCCTGTGTTTGGGGTTTCTTATTAAATGTTGATGGCATAGGTTTCCAAACACTGGATTTTGAATATGATTCAATAAGATTTAATATGATACTGGAGTGAAGACAGAATGAGACATATAAAAAAATTGATCGTGCTGGAAAATATATCATTATATTTGTCTTGTTAAATATATCATTATTCATCAAGGCAAGGATAATGGACAGCCAGAAAAATTATTAACATTTGAATTATTCAAAAGTAGAGTGTCCATAGAAGGAGACTATACTTTTGCCCTTGAAAGTGTGAGCATCCAAAACTGATTATTAAAATAATTGGTGTCTATGAAAATTTAAGCTTAAATATATGCAATAAAAGTTCGGAAGGTTAGAAGTAGTAGTCATTGGGGAAGCACAAGGCATTTTATAAAAAACAAAACAACCCCCCCCAAAAAAAAAAAAACACACAAAAAAAATTTGAAAACAAAAACAAAGTGTGAAGCTTTTTACTATTCCTGAAAGTAAAATTCTTTTGAAGCAAAGAATGAGATAAGAAAGCCAGGTTGATTTCTTTGGAGTCCAGAAAGAATGACAAATGAAATATTGTGCTATGTGATAAATGAGTATAGGAAGGATATCAAGGAGCTATACCATGAGAATCCACAGAAATATATCTTGCAGTTTTTCCATTTTATTTGTTTTTATTTCTAGTAAGAGTAAGCTCTTCTAAAATAGTAGACATGGGGCTGGAAATGTGGCTTGGTGGTAAAGCACTTACTTGCCTAGGATATAAGAGTCTCTGCAGGGTTTGATCCTCAGCTTTATCCATCTCCCTCCCTCAAAAAACAAAAATTTAAGAGGTGTCATATGTATTAACTGAAGGTAAAAAGGTGCTAGAATCTGTACTGAATCCTTTCACATTCTTTCCATAAGTGAACACTTGTTCTGAAGGTCATCTCAAGACATCATTTGTAACAACATGATGAAAAGATTAAAGTGAAGCCATAAATCAGTTTCTTCAGCAGGAGTGGCTCATTAAACACATGAATGTATGGACTCTGATGTATGGAGAATAGTTCTGAACCCTTTTTAGAAATAATCAAACTATAGATTGAGATAAAGAATGGATTATATTTCCTTTCACTATCATATGAGCACATAGTCTAAAAGGCCTGCCCAAGCTTTTAAAAAGTCTTCTAGGGGAATGTGCATCCATTTGGCTCTTTATTAGGACACTGTTTCTATGTTTTTAATTATAAACTTGTAGGATATTGTTGATTGTAATGATTTTTGCCCATTACAGAGCACACATATCTTTGCAATAGAAAAGCATCTCATATATAGCCCCTCCAAAAAAGAAAAAACAACAACAAAAAACACACACATTTATTACATTCATTATATATTTGAGACTTTGTTTATTATTGTGAATTTTACACATTGATAACTGTCATAAATGGAATAAGAGACCTTTCTTTTTTTTTTTTTTGGTTATGAAAAACAGCAAGTACTTGATTTTTAGGTTTCTGTGGCATATGCCGAAGTTTCTAGGACTATCAAGAATTCCTTTCATATGATTTTCACGGATTTTGACCACAATGATTATGGTTATCGCACGTTACACACACACACACACACACACATTTTGCATTGTGTATAAAGATGTCAGGTGGAATGCCTTCTTGTCAGCAATAGCAATCTTGATATCACTGGTTATTGGTGATGAGTTCTGCTTCCTCACCTGTTGAAGTGTGAACATTAGAGAAGCACACTGAGGCGAGCATATAAAGCCAGGTTTATTTAAGGAGTGACAGACTTCTCTTGGAAGGGAGAAGAAGCCAGGCGTTCTGCCCTTTTTATATGTCCTAGGATTCCTTTCTTCTCCGGCTCTCTTCATCTTATCTCTCTCCTTCAGGTGTAGGTGACTACCTCCGGGAATGCTTGGTGGGATGGCCGAGAGTTGGGAAACAGGTGTGCTGAAAGGGGAAGGCACAGAAGGAGTAGCCCACGACACATTAATTAACAACTTTATAGCTCCCTGTAAGGAGGGACATTTCCTAGGATTACCTTAGCAACAGGTTGAAACGGGCAGGTTCTAGATAAGGGTGGAAGAAGGGCTCAAAGGAATGAACATTTCAATCCCTCAGAGGACTGTTTTCAATTTACCAGACTCACTCAAAATTGGCCTTCTTGATCCAACCTGACTCGATTTACCTATCTCTACTGTCTGTCTAATTCTGGCTTTAACCACTCTTAATAATTAACACTTAGAATAGAAACCACTCCACAAATGACTGAGCCTTCAGCTACAAATCCAGCCATCTAGTTTGAAAGAAAATCTTCAAAAAAAAAAAAAATTTCCTAAATATATTGCACACCATCACACTGTGAACTCACATACAGGGGTCCAGCTAGAAAACCCAAGTGTATACTTATCATTTAAATTTGTAAAACTTCATGCATTCTGTCCTCCCCCCCCAAAAAAAAAAAAAAAACAGGCAAAAACGTTAAAACAGTTTTCATTGTCAAAACGGAATGATCCCTCTGAAGAGCCTTTTTTTTTTTTCAGTTCTGGGGAAATAATATATTTGAATTATTCTGACATCAGATGGAGCAAGCACACTAGATGTTCTTGGTATGAAAATGCCCTCTTGGATGGGATACCATGCACATTTGTGTCCTGGATAAAACCTATGATGTACGCAGCCTAGGGACTTGGCGCCTTCTTCTTGGTAATTCGAAAAGCCCGCCCTGCAAAGTGATTGGGTAGCTTTTCTCTTTGTTCTCGTTCTTATTTTTAATATTTCTTTTGTAACAATAATGCATGACATTTCTCTATAGGAATTGGGATACCAGGAACCTAATTTTTCCTCCTACTTTTACTAATGTTTGAATCATAAAATGTAATTAAACACAATGCACTGTTGCAGGGTCAAAAACGAGCACTTTCCTCAAGTGTTGGGATCTATTAATTGTAGTTTCAAAAAATACAATGAAATGAAAAATGAAGCTTAAACATTCAGGCTTAACGTATTCCAGCACTTTTAAAGGAATTAGTGGGTGGCTCTGAAAAGAGCCTTTGATTTCGGAGAATAAGGAGTACTGCAAAAATTGTAAGCTTCTCACTTTCCCTTCGCCTTATGATGGCTCTCAGTCTTCTTGGGCAGCAACACCGCCTGGATGTTGGGCAGGACACCGCCCTGAGCTATGGTCACACGTCCCAGCAGCTTGTTGAGCTCCTCATCGTTGCGGATAGCCAGCTGTAGGTGGCGAGGAATGATGCGCGTCTTCTTGTTGTCACGGGCCGCGTTGCCGGCCAGCTCCAGTATCTCGGCGGTCAGGTACTCGAGCACCGCCGCCAGATAGACCGGCGCCCCGGCGCCCACCCGCTCGGAGTAGTTGCCTTTGCGTAGCAGCCGATGCACACGGCCCACGGGGAACTGAAGACCGGCTCGGGAAGAGCGAGTCTTGGCCTTGGCCCGCGCCTTTCCGCCCTGTTTGCCGCGTCCAGACATTCTAGTGGGAACACAACCAACAAACAATCGAAGGAAAACCAAAAACGAAATGGTGTAAGAGGGGCTACAAGAAGCTACTTATAGTGGTAGGTAGAATTCCAAATGGCGAATTTGGATTGGTTAAAATTTTCATTTGCTATTCACCCAATAAGAAAGGATCTATGATGCAATCAAATTTGCATATGTAACGTCATCAATACATTTTCAAATCACATCTAAACGTTTTTCAATCCCTTATTTGCATACAAGCCCTATAAAAGAAGAGGCCCCAAACAGACTCCATCATTGCGTTTCTTTCTTTTTTCTTGTTGTGTCTAATTTACGGCGAAATGCCTGAGCCTGCGAAGTCCGCTCCTGCCCCGAAGAAAGGCTCCAAGAAAGCGGTGACCAAGGCGCAGAAGAAGGACGGCAAGAAGCGCAAGCGCAGCCGCAAGGAGAGCTACTCTGTGTACGTGTACAAGGTGCTCAAGCAGGTGCACCCCGACACCGGCATCTCGTCCAAGGCCATGGGAATCATGAACTCGTTCGTCAACGATATCTTCGAGCGCATCGCGGGCGAGGCCTCGCGCCTGGCGCACTACAACAAGCGCTCGACCATCACGTCCCGGGAGATCCAGACGGCGGTGCGCCTGCTGCTGCCCGGGGAGCTGGCCAAGCATGCCGTGTCGGAGGGCACCAAGGCAGTCACTAAATACACCAGCTCCAAGTGAGCAGCTTGTACTTCAGCAAACCAAAGGCTCTTTTCAGAGCCACATATATTCACCTGAAGAGTTGTAAATATATTTGCACTTTTAACTTTTCATGCTGCGGAATGAGACGTTAGATTGGAGCACAACTCTGATCCATTTGGACCCAGTTATAATCCTTAATAGTTACTCTGGCCCAAGAGCCTATGACAGCCAAGAAAAGTTAGTTACTTTGGCCAGGAAATTATGCAACTGAACATTACGAAAACAACCTTTTTATTAAATTTCAAGAACCCATGACAGCAAAGAAATGTTAGTTACTTTGGCCAGGAGTGCCCAGGAAATTATGCAAATGAACATTACGAAAACAACCTTTTTATTAAATTTCAAGAACCCATGACAGCAAAGAAATGTTAGTTACTTTGGTCAGGAATGGCCAGGAAATTATGCAACTGAACATTATGAAAACAAAAGAAATGTTAGTTACTTTGGCCAGGAATGCCCAGGAAATTATGCAACTGAACATTACATTAACAACCTTTTCATTGTTTCAAGAACCCATGACAGCCAAGAAATGTTAGTTACTTTGGCCAGGAAATTATGCAACTGAAACATTAACAACCTTTTTCATTAAATTTCAAGAACCCATGACAGGCAAGAAATGTTAAGTTAACCCTTTGGATACCAGAGTAGATGTAGGTTGACTAAAATGCTGGTGTACTTGGTGACCGCCTTGGTGCCCTCCGACACGGCATGCTTGGCCAGCTCCCCTGGCAGCAGCAAGCGCACCGCCGTCTGGATCTCCCGGGACGTGATGGTCGAGCGTTTGTTGTAGTGCGCCAGGCGCGAGGCCTCGCCCGCGATGCGCTCGAAGATATCGTTGACGAACGAGTTCATGATTCCCATGGCCTTGGACGAGATGCCGGTGTCGGGGTGCACCTGCTTGAGCACCTTGTACACATAGACGGAGTATAGCTTTCCTTTTGGCTGCGCTTGCGCTTCTTGCCATCCTTCTTCTGCGCCTTGGTCACCGCCTTTTTAGAACCCTTTTTTGGGGCAGGAGCGGACTTCGCTTGCTCAGGCATGGCAAAAGATATTAAAAAGAAAAAAATGAATCTCATGCGTTGCATGAATATTCAGAGTGTTCTATGCCAACACGTCTGTACACCTTATGCTTTGATTGGATAATTTTCAAGAGTAGCTTGGTCCTATGCAAATTAAGGGATTGTATATCATCTTTCCAATTGGTCTAAATCATACACATTAATTTAACCAATCACCGAGCAGAGTTTACAATCCGGTTTACATGTATAAGAGATTCTCAGTAGTCCAAGAACTTAAAGAAGGTTTTTCCTTTCCTGGTGGAGCAGCATCTGTACTAGATTTAACATGTCCGGACGCGGCAAACAGGGCGGAAAGGCGCGGGCCAAGGCCAAGACTCGCTCTTCCCGAGCCGGTCTTCAGTTCCCCGTGGGCCGTGTCCATCGGCTTCTACGCAAAGGCAACTACTCCGAGCGAGTTGGGGCCGGCGCTCCTGTCTACCTGGCCGCTGTGCTGGAGTATCTGACCGCCGAGATCCTGGAGCTGGCTGGCAACGCGGCCCGTGACAACAAGAAGACGCGTATCATCCCGCGTCACCTGCAGCTGGCCATCCGCAACGATGAGGAGCTCAACAAGCTGCTGGGCCGTGTGACCATCGCTCAGGGCGGTGTCCTGCCCAACATCCAGGCAGTGCTCTTGCCCAAGAAGACCGAGAGCCACCATAAGGCTAAGGGCAAGTAAATGAAAAGCTGGAATTTTTGATATCCAGTCATGCATAACCAAAGGCTCTTTTAAGAGCCACTTATATAATCATTCAAAGGGCTTCCACACATTATCGTGAATGTGTCTGCCGAAGTACTCACTTTGATGTTGGGAAGTGTTAAGTATCTGGGAAGTGTAAGTTTCATAAAAGCCTGCTACATGTTTGCATGATCGGCAATTCAATCTTCGTGGAAAATCAAGTGCCAACCTTACTGGTTAGATTTTCATTTGGAAGTTTATTTTGCGACAACAATAAAGCCACAGGTTAAATTCTGCTTTGTTGTAATAGCATCCCATGCTTTCCTTCTTTGACTTAAAATGTAGCCTAAGGCTGTTCAAATTGGTAATTCCAGGATTATTTTCCAGTATTTCCCGTGGGTGCTATTAAAGTAGTAAAGATACGGTAGTGTTAATGGTGAGTTTTGAGAATTTCATACTAAAAGATTATGATGCATTTAGAAACCTGGAAGTTTAAATCAACATTAGGATTTTTATGTAAATATAATTTTTGCAGGAGAATGAGAATTGCCTGATCATATTTTAGTGTGCCTTTTTCAAAAGTTGACGAGATGGATTTCCGGCGCCAAATTTAAAAATTTAAGAATTTTGTTCAGCAAGCAACAAGTCATCTTAATGCAGAGAGCAGAGAAAGCATCTGAAAGGCACTCAGGAAAGTACAGGCGAGCAAGAGTTGAAAACAATTAGGGAGAGTCAGGAAGATGTTAATATTTGGTTAAACGCTTTGGGTGTTCATGTGATCAGGAAGTGGATGTCGCCACCAATGCCTTTGCTGCTAGCTGTAAGGTAACGACTGCGTGGCCCAATCAGAAGGTGCCTCTCTTTATATATACACAGGTAGCAAGTCGTAAGCATTTAGTTTTCCATTAAGTACAGTTTCTTTGAGGTTGTAATGGCCCGTACAAAGCAAACAGCTCGTAAGTCCACCGGCGGCAAGGCCCCGCGCAAGCAGCTGGCCACCAAGGCCGCCCGCAAGAGCGCCCCGGCCACCGGCGGCGTCAAGAAGCCTCACCGCTACCGGCCCGGCACCGTGGCGCTGCGCGAGATCCGCCGCTACCAGAAGTCCACCGAGCTGCTGATCCGCAAGCTGCCGTTCCAGCGCCTGGTGCGCGAGATCGCGCAGGACTTCAAGACCGACCTGCGCTTCCAGAGCT